>NW_028154041.1:0-83133 GCF_964211835.1 Anser anser | reverse complement strand
GGGGGTCCGTACCTTGTGTTGGGGGGGGGGCAGCACCCCCTGACCCCCCCCCCACCCCCCCCTTCCCTTCTCCCCCCAGCGGCGCAGGCCCCCCTGAAGCCGAAGACGCCGCGGGGCACCAAGACCCCCATCAACCGCAACCAGCTGAGCCAGAGCCGGGGGCTGGCGGGGCTCGTGGGCAAGCGGGGCTACGAGGGGGCCGCTGAGGGCCACCGCCCCCCCCGGGTACGAGGGGCGGGGCCTGAGGGGGGCGGGGCCTGAGGGGGGCGGGGCCTGAGCGTGATTGACAGGGGTGGGGCTACGGGAACTGGGCTGGGGGGCGGGGCTTGGGGTAATTGGCAGGGGGTGGGGCATGATGGGGGGTGCTCGGTAGTAGGCGTGGCCTGCGGGTGATTGGCACGTGGGAGTGATTGACAGGTCCTGGAGTTGATTGATGTTCTGCAGGTGGGCAGGCCGGGAGAGGGAGGGGCGGCTCGCGATTGGCGGAGGCCAAAGCGGGTGGGCGGGGCCTGATGGGAGCTCCACCCCCCCCCCCCTCCCCGCAGGTAGGGGCCTCGGGGGTCCCCTTCTCGGCCAATGGGCGGCCCCTGGCGGGGGGGCTGCGGGCTGGGCCCCCCCCCGCCAGCAAGCGCCAGAAGCTGAACCCCGCCGACGCCCCGAACCCCGTCGTCTTCGTGGCCACCAAGGACACCAGGTAGGGCCGGGGGGGGGGCGCGGAGGAGCATGGGGGGGCTCCCCCCCCCCAAGACACAAAAACACACTTTCTCACCCCATTTCCCCCCCCCGCCCCCAGGGCCCTGCGGAAGGCGCTGACCCACCTGGAGCTGCGCCGTGCCGCCCGCCGCCCCAACCTGCCCCTCAAGGTGAAGCCGGGGCTGCCCCTGCGGCCCGGGGGGGCCCTGGCGCCTCCCGCGCCCCCCCACCCCGCCAGCACCTCGGAGCCGATTGTCCTCGAGGACTGACCCCCCCCCTCCTCCCTCGCCGCGTCCCTTTTGTATTTTTTTTATTTCCATAGAAACCGCGCGGTTTTGGGGCGGGGGGGGGAACGCTGCCCTCCCCCCCCCCTCCTCCTCCCCGCGGGACCCTTTTGTACGTGGAGCGACGCCCCCGGTTTTGTATCTCGGGCTGTCCCGGTTCTGTAGCGACAGGAAATAAACCGACGGCTTTTCTTCAATGCGCCCGCCCCCCCCTTCCCCCCCCCCCCCCCCCGTCCTCCCTCGCCGCCGGTACCGGGAGGGGCAGAACCTCCGGGGCGGAACCTTTGTGCTGGGGGGGAGGGGTCTGGTTTCCGGGGGAGCTGAAGGCGGACGGACCGCTGCAGGGGGGATTCCGGCGGTGCGGACCGGAAGTGCCCTGGAAACCGACCGGAAGTGCCTTTGGGGGAAGCCGCGGGCTGTCTCTCAGCCATGGACGGGGGCAGCGGCCCGGGCCCGGAGCCCGTAACGGCGGCGGGGCCCAGCCCGGCCCCGGAGCTGCCCCCGGAGGCGGACCCGGACGTGGAGCCGCTGCCGCGGGGCGGGTTCCGCTGCCGCTTGTGCCAGGTGGCGGCGGCCAACCGTGAGTGAGGGGGCACCGGGGGGGGGGGGGAGGGGCAGCGGACGTATGGGGCCGCACCGGGGCCGCACCGGGTTAACGGCACCGCGCCAGGGCCGAGCCTGGCCGAGCACCTCCGGGGGAAGAAGCACCAGCGGCTGCGGAGCCTCCGGGCCGAGCGGCGGGCGCAGGAGCAGCGGAGCCTCTTCGTCAGCGGCTTCGCCCGGGGCACGGCGGCCGAGGAGCTCGCCGCCTACTTCGGGGCCTTTGGGGAGGTGGCGGCCGTGGTGATGGACAAGGAGAAGGTACCGGGAACCGGAGGGGGCACCGGGAACCGGGAGGGAGCCCCGGGGGGGGCTGACGCTTAACCCCCCCCCCCTGCAGGGCGCCTACGCCATCGTGGAGCTGCGGGAGGCGGCGAGCCGGGAGCGGGCGTTGGCGCAGCCCCAGCACGCCTTGGCCGGTCGGAGCCTCCGCGTCCGGCCCCGGGAGCAAAAAGATTTCGCCCGCCCTTCGCCGGGACGTGGCGCCCGCCGGGAGCCCCTCGGTGCTGGGCAGCTGGAGCAGGCGTTGTGCCAGGCCGCAGATGTGAGCGGGGCTGGGGGCGCTCGGGATTCTTCGTGGGAGGTCCCCGCAGGGGATTTGGGGTCCCCCAAGGAGCGAGGGGGGTCCCTTGGGGAATGGGGAGGGATGTCCGAGGGCCGGCGGGGTTTTTTGGGGTGTGCGGGGTCTCCGTGGGCCGGTGACGAGGCTTTTCCCCGCAGGTGGACGCCCAGATGGAGCAGCTGGTGGGGCTGCTGGAGCTGAGCGAGGGCGAGCGTCGCCTGCGGCACCTCCTGGTCACGCTCTTCCAGGAGGTTTTCTCCGAATTCTTCCCTGGTGAGTCCCCGTTTCCTGCCTGGCGTGCGAGCGCGTGGTGCGGCCGTTGTGCGACCACGGGCACCGTCTCCTCCTGCCCAGGCTGCGCCGTGCTGCCCTTCGGCTCCTCCGTCAACGGCTTCGACGCCCACGGCTGCGACCTGGACCTGCTCCTCGACTTGGAGCCCACCAAATCCCTCCAGACGTCAGCGCGGGGAGCCCCCGGGGCCGGATCCTCTGGCGATCCCGGGGCAGAGGAATCCATCCTGAGCGACATCGACCTGGCGTCGGCCTCGCCGCCGGAGGTGCTGGAGCTGGTGGCGGCCGTGCTGCGCCGCTGCGTGCCAGGCGTGCGCCGCGTCCGGGCCGTCCCCTCCGCCCGCCGCCCCGTCGTTAAGTTCAGCCACAAGCAGTCGGGTTTGGCGGGTGACATCTCCATCGACAACAGGTTTTGGGGGCGCGCGGGGGTGGCGGAGGCTCCGTCGTTCCCCTCCCGGGGACGCGCCTGGCCCCCATTTTGTGACACCCCCGTCCCCACAGGCTGGCGCTGCACAACACGCAGTTCCTGCGGCTCTGTGGCGAGGCTGACAAGCGCGTGCGGCCGCTGGTCTACGCGGTGCGGCTGTGGGCCAAGCAGCAGGGCCTGGCGGGTGAGCGTGGCCGGGGGCTCAGCAGGGACTTTGGCAGGCGGGGGGCGCGCATGGGGCCGCTCTGACGCTGTCCCCCCCCTCAGGAAACCCTGCCGGGGGCGGCCCCCTCCTCACCAACTACGCACTGACGCTGCTGGTGCTGTTCTTCCTGCAGACGCGCAGCCCCCTGGTGCTGCCCACGGTCGCTCGGCTGCGTGAGCTGGCAGGTAAGGCTCTCCATCTGTCCGTCTGTCCGTCCGGCAGGGCTGTTTTTTTAGGACTGCTTTAATTTAGGGGACGAGGACCGCGTCGTGGTGGCCGGCTGGGACTGCAGCTTCCCCAGGGATGCGGCGTTGCTGGAACCCAGCGCCAACAGCGAGAGCCCCAGTGAGCTTTCGGGAACGGGGCCGGGGGAAGGCGGTGGGGCTGAGGACCCGGGCGCTGCCCTCACTGCTTGCCTCCCTCCCCCAGGCTCGCTGCTGGCCGAATTCTTCCGCGTCTTCGGGGACTTCGACTTCTCAGGGCAAGTGGTGTCGCTGCGGGAGGGCCGGGCGCTGCCCCTGCCGGAGGCTGGTGAGCCCTTCAAGCTGGGGTCCCTCAACCTGCAGGACCCTTTCGAGCTGAGCCACAACGTGGCGGCCAACGTCAACGAGAAGACGGCGTCGCGCTTGGGGCGCTGCTGCCGCGCCGCCGCCAAGTACTGCCGCAGCCTGCAGTACTGCCGCAAGTCCACCAAGGGCCGGGGCTGGGGCCTGGCGCGGCTCTTCCAGCCGGGCGCCGTGGAGCCGGGGGCAGGCGCCGGTTCTTTCCTCATCTCCATCCCTCTGGCTGCCACCCGTCCCCCCGAGCAGCTCTGCGAGGAGCCCGGCGGCTGCGGGTTCAAGGAGATCTGCGCCGCCATCGCCTTCGTGCTGCGCGACGTCCTCCAGTGCGGCTGCGCCCCGGGGAAGCCGCAGAAGCAGGTGGGAGGCTCTGGAGCCGAGCAAAGCCTCCCCGAGGACCCCGCGCTGGGTGAGGAGCCACCCGGCGATGCCGCGGGACTGGAGGAGGAACCCCTGCAGACGCCGGTGGGCTCCAAGCGGCCCCAGCCTGAGGGGACGGACAGCGCTGCGCTGCCCGGCACCAAGAGGCCGCGGGTGAACGGCCCTGAGGAGGAGGAGGAGGAGGAGGTGGCGGCGAGCTGGAGCTGCGCCGTCTGGCACCGCGTGTGGACGGGCCGCCGCCGGCTGCGCCGGCAGCTGCTGCACGGGGCCAGCCCCGAGGAGCCCGACGGGGACCCGCTGGAGCTGGAGCAGAAGGTGTCGGAGGCCATCGTGCAGCACGAGGGAGCCGCGCGGCCGCCCGAGCCGCTGCTCCGCTTCGAGGCCAGCGCCCGGCTGGCGGGAGGGACGCAGCGGGAGCCGCGGGTGCTGCTTCGCCTGGCCCCGAGCCCGGCCCCGGGGCCGCTCTTCAGGGACTTCTTCCATTTCCTGCAGGCCTTCCTGCCCTCTGCCCTGCGGCGGCACCTGGGCTGGGGGCCGGGCGCAGCCCCCCAGAGCTGAGGGGCGCGGATTTCTTAGGTTATTTTTTTTACGCTTTGTACAATAAAGGCCCGCTTTGGAGCAGCGCTGGTGGTGAAGCGAGAGCGTGTGAGTGGGATCTGGGCAGCTCTGGTAATATTTTAATGACGTCGCCAGCACCGAAGCGACGCCCCAGTAACAGCAGGGACAACGGAAAGGTTTGTATTTTCCCGGCACGGGCTCATCGCGTACCCCCACTGCTGCAGTCACGACGAGGCCGCCCGGCTTGTCCAGCCCATGCCTTCCCCATGTTCTCCGCCGCTTGCACCGTGTCCCAACGCCTCCGTTTCCCGGTCTCCCTCCGTTCCCGCCCCGCCGAGCCCCGTTTCCCTGGCGGCGGGGCTCCCGGCAGCCCCTTTCGAGAAGGGCGCGCGTCCTTAATTAACATAACCCCGCCCCCTTTCCCCCGGCCGCCGCCGTCTATTTGCATATCCCGCCCCATTGGCTCGCCCGCCTCCAGACGCCCCCGCCCCCTTGGGGGCCCGCCCTCGGCTCTCATTTGCATAGCCCCGCCCCGCGGTGGGCGGGGCCAGGCGGGGCGGGCGCGCCGGCGCCATGGCGGAGCGGGAGGAGCGGCGCTTCGTGGAGCTGCCCCGGGAGTCGGTGCGGCTGATGGCGGAGAGCGCCGGCGTGGAGCTCAGCGACGAGGTGGCGGCGCTGCTGGCCGAGGACGTCTGCTACCGGCTGCGGGAGGCCACGCAGGTACGGCCGGGCCCTTCCCCTGCCGCTGGAACCGGTGTCGGTGCTGGCGCCGTTACCGTTACCGGGGCCGGTACCGGGCACGCTGACAGATCGCCCCCCCTCTGCAGAACAGCTCGCAGTTCATGAAGCACACGAGGCGGCGCAAGCTCACCGTGGAGGATTTCAACCGGGCGCTGCGCTGGAGCAACGTGGAGGTGTGGGTGCTGCGGGTCCCGCTCGGCCTCCCGGGGGGGGGGGTCCCGTTACCGGGCCCGTTACCGGAGGGGGGATCTCGTTACCCCACCACCGCCTGTCCCCGCAGGCCGTGTGTGGCTACGGCTCCCAGGACGCGCTGCCTTTCCGGGCCATCAAAGAGGGCGAGCTGTACTTCCAGGAGGACCGGGAAGTCAACCTGGTGGAGCTGGCCCTGGCCACCAACATCCCCAAGGGCTGCGCCGAGACGGCTGTGCGAGGTGAGGGCCCCCCCCGGTGCCCCTCCCGGTGCTCCCCCTGGCTCCGCTGCCTGGCGTGGGCTGAACGCTCAGGGCCGCCGCCACGCTCCTTTGCAGTGCACGTGTCCTACCTGGATGGCAAAGGCAACCTGGAGCCGCAGGGAGCCGGTAAGGAGCAGGGGGGAGGCGGGGGGGCTCGTGGCCCCCCACGGCACCGGGGGGCGGATGGGCCCCCCCTCCCGTGACGCCGTTCCCCGGCAGTGCCCAGCGCCGTCTCCACGCTGACCGACGACTTGCTCAAGTACTACCAGCACGTCACACGGGCTGTGCTGGGTGATGACCCCCAGCTAATGAAGGTGAGCTTTGAGGGGGGGGGGGGGTAGGGGGTCTCCAGAGGGTGCCCCCCACCCGCCGGGAGCAGGGCTGACCCCTCGGCTTCCTTGCAGGTGGCCCTGCAGGACCTCCAGAGCAACTCCAAGATCGCTGCCCTTCTGCCCTACTTTGTCTACGTGGTCAGCGGGGTGAGCGCGTCGGGACAGGATTTTTATTTAGGGGGGGTGCAGCTGCACGCTGAGCCCCCCCACGCCCCCCCCATCCCCCAGGTGAAGTCGGTGAGCCACGACCTGGAGCAGCTGAACCGGCTGCTGCACATCGCCCGCAGCCTGATCCAGAACCCCTACCTCTGCCTGGGCTCCTACGTCCGCAGCCTCATCAGCAGCGTCATGTACTGCACCCTGGAGCCCCTGGCCGCCTCCATCAACCCCCTCAACGACCACTGGACGCTGCGCGACTACGCCGCCATGCTGCTCAGCCGCATTTTCTGGTGAGGGGGGTGCCCTCGCCGGGTCCCCCAGGGGGCTGGCGCCGTCCCCAGGGGCGACTGGGGACTGGAGCGGGTCCGCCCTGTCACCCGCAGGACCCACGGCGATCTGGTGAGCGGCCTCTACCACCAGATTCTCCTCTCCCTCCAGAAAGTGCTGGCCGACCCCGTGCGCCCTCTCTGCTCCCACTACGGCGCCGTGGTGGGGCTGCACGCCCTGGGCTGGAAGGTGAGCGGGGTCCGGGGGGGGCACGGCACTGTCCTTCCATGGCCCCTGCCCCTCGAACGCACCCCCCGACTGCCCCTGTCCCTGCAGGCAGTGGAGCGTGTCCTCTACCCGCACCTCTCCACCTACTGGGCCAACCTGCAGGCCGTGCTGGATGATTACTCGGTCTCCAACGCCCAGGTGAAGGCGGACGGGCACAAAGTTTACGGTGCCATCTTGGTGAGTGGCCCGGGGGCACTCGGGAACCGCCCTTCGGTGACAAGGGGGTTCCCCCCTCGTGCACGCGGCGCTGCTTCCCTCCCCAGGTGGCTGTCGAGCGGCTGCTGAAGATGAAGGCCCAGCAGGCGGCCGGCCAGCAGCCGGAGGGCTCCCCGCGGCACAGCCCCAGGCCGGACCCCCCGGCCGAGGCGGGTTTGGGCCTGGGCCGGCCCCTGCTGCAGCTGGGGGGCGGCGGTGGCCCCTCGGCGGCCCTCACGCCGCCAGCCCTCTCTTTGCACGACATGTACCGCGAGCTCTACGACTTCTTCGGCGACAGCCTGGCTGCCCGCTTCGGCACGGGGCTGCGGCCCCCCGCCCCACTGCCACCGCCCCCCGGCACCCCCGAGAAGGAGCCGCTGGCGTTTGGGGGCGAGGGGGCGGCCCGAAAGATGCCGCAGCTGACGGCCAGCGCCGCCGCCAGCCCGCCTGAGGAGGAGAGCCCCCGGCCGGCGCTGCACCGCTCCACCAGCCTGCCCCGTGCCCGCGGCGCGGCACGGCAGCCCGGCCACCGGCCAGGGGCCCGCGACGTCTTCCAGAAATGCCGTTTCGCCCCCCGCGGTGCCCCCCGCTTCAGCTTCGTCATTGCGGGGCGCCAGGCGGGTCGGCGCTGCCGGGGCCGCCTCTTCCAGACCAGCTTCCCCCAGCACCACGGCCCGGGCCACGTCTCCCGCTACGCCCAGAAGCTGCCCATGATCGGCCGCACCGCCCGGCCAGCGCGGCGCTGGGCTCGCGCCGAGTACTCCCTCCATCTCCTCCTGTGAGACGAGCCCGCGGTGGGTGCCCTGGGCGCTGCGGGGATGCTGCAGGACGCGGCCGGTCGCTGTGGTGCCAGCCGGGCAGTTAATAAAGCAGCGGGTGCTCTTCAGCGTGGAGGGTTTGTGGCCTTGGTGGGGTGATGGGGTGCTGCCGCCCCCTGTCCCGGTGAAATCGGTCGCTCTTTGGTGTCCCGTGGCCGGACGCTGCTCCGTCGCCCACCCCACGTGTGCATTTACCCCATCGCTGCGCTGCGGACGGGCGGGTGGGTGTTCTGCCTTCACCCCTGGGCGAAGTCCCGCGAACAGGCTGGGAGCTGCCGGAGCCCCGCGGCACTGGGGAGCCGCCAAAGCCCGGCCCCGTGCCGGCAGAGCAGGGGTGGGGCGGAGGAGGCAGGGCTGAGCGGGCTGGGAAGATGGCGGTGTCTGTCCCGTGGCTGCTGGGGCTGGCCCTCCATGGGGCCGTGTTCCTTTGCGGCATCGTCTGCGCTTCGGCTCTCACCGTGGCGCAGGTACCGGGGGGGGTGGGACGGGGCTCAATGCCCCCTGGGGAGCTGTGGGGGTGCCGTGGGGGGGGCTCTGTCCCTGCCCCGTCTCAGCCGGGTCCCAGAGGGAGCTGTTTGTGGTTGCAGTGCAGGGGCGTGGGGGGAAGCTGGGACGTGTGGGGATGCTGAGCACCCCCAGCCCTTCCTGTTCCTTCCATATGTCACACAAGTATGAGACCGAACGGGCGGTTTGGGCGTCCTTCCTTCCTCCCTCCTCCTCCTCCTCCTCGCTGCTCTGTGCCGCTGGGTCCCCGCAGCCCCCAGGGGCACCGCGAGGCACCCCCCCCCCCCAACACCCTCCCATCCGCAGGGAGAGTTCGGGGGCCAGTGCCTACTCTACGGCGCCGTGAGCTGGAACGGGACTGCGCTGGTGCCCAGGTCCTTCAGCCGCGTCTCCCTCTGCTACTTCGTCTCGGCTGTCTCCGTCGTGGTAGCCCTGTGCTGCTTCGCGGTGCTCCTCTACAGCTGCTGCGCAGATGAGCCTCATCGGTGAGCGGGGCGTGGGGCTGGGGCACCCCACAGTGTCCCTGCCCCGCTGACGCTGCTCCCCCCTCCTGCAGGAGCCGTGCGTGCCGCACCTTCACCCTGGTCATGGCTACTGTCATCCTCCTCTTCCTCCTCGTCTCAGCCTGCATCCTCCGCGCAGGAATGGACGTTCTCTGTGCCTCCATCGTGCACGCCAAGCAGCTGGCCAGGTAGGGGCAGCTCTGCCCGGGGAAACCCCTGCAGGATCGGGCTGGGGGTGGTGTTGCAGCTCCCCCTGTGCGTCCCCCCCCCCACCCCTTTCTCATGCCTGCTCTCGATTCCTGCAGCTGTCAGGAGGCTGAGCACAAGCCATGGGTGTCCTACAGCCCAAGCCGCTTCTACAGCAACCTCTACAGTGCGCAGGTGAGCAGGTGCGATGGGCTGGGCAGCCACCGAAGCCCTCCCTGCCGCGGGAAGCCAAGGAGTCAGTGTGGGGGGGGCATGTTGCGCATCTCCCCCCCCGTGCCTCATCCCACAGGCATCAGCCTGGGTCAACGTGTTCCTCTGGTGCCTGCTGATGGCCTGGCTGGTCATCCAGCAGCGGAGGGAAGCCCCCATCCCGCTGCTGCGCCGCCAGGACCCCGAGTGGAGTGCTGAGACAGAAGCCATCCTAGGGGGGCATCCGAGACGGAGCTGAAGGAAGGGTCAGCGCGCCTGGCGCACGACGAGCAGGGTGGGAGGAGGCACAGGTGGCGTCGGCCCAGACACCTCATTAGCCCTGCAGGCGGCCATGAGGCCGGCGGCACAAAAGGACGCAGCCTTACGCCCCGTGCTGGCGTAGGGGCGTTGTGTGGCACGAAGCCCACAGCCCTCAGTCACGGGGCTCTTTTGGGCACCGAGCTTCGTTATTAAAGACGAAGGTTTTCAGCGGAGGAGCGTGTGCGTGCGTGCAGCAGGGCGGTTGTGCGCCGCGGGGGCGGCGGTGCCGTCACAGGCCGGAGTACAGCGGCTGCTGCCGCACGGGGCTGCTCCGCGGGGCAGGGACGGAGGGTCTGGTTTGGGCGGCGAGCAGGGGCAATTGTAACAACCAGAAGAGGGGAAAATGAGGCAGGAGCCCTCTCACCACGCACGGCTGAACAGACCGACCACAAAAGAACCACCGGCTTCCCCCCCCCCCCCGTACGCCCTATGACGTAACTACGTCACTACTATTCTTTAACCAGCCCCTGTTGAAAGGGGCAAACCTTTTAGACTCTTTTCCAGCAGAACGCCATCACGACCCCCACACATCTACATCACGGTGGAATTTCACTATCCCCTTTATCTCTCTTCCTCTTTTTTCCCACCGCGTCGCTCCACTTTTTTGAGTTTTTATTGCTTTTTCGAGACGAAGTTCCGAAATCTTAGCAGCGAAGCTCTCCCGGCAGCCCATTCGGCTGAGTACGCTCTTCATTAGCATATCCCCACCCCTCCTCCTCCCCAGCCGCTGCCCCGCCCCGCTTCCCATGAGCCTCCTGTCCATCTCTGCGCGCTGATTGGATTTCTTCCTCCTTCTATTTGCATGAGCACCGCCCCCTTGCCTCTCCGCCCCTCCCACCGGCCTGATTTACATACACCATGGCAACGCCCACCTCATTGGTCAGAGTCCCGCCCAGGCGGCCCCTCCCACCGCCTCTCCCCCTCAGCGCTGTGCGCATGCGCTGTCCCTTTCCCGCCCTTTTCCCAGGGCCGGGGGGCCGCAGTGCGCAGGCTCGATCTCTTGGCGCGCGCTCCCAGCATGACCCGCGGCCTATTTAAGCGCGCGAGGGGGTCACGACGGCCATTTTGTTGGCGGCGGCGGCGGAGTGGGAGGGGGTTGAGGTGCGCGCTCCGATTTTATTTCCGCCGGGGTGGCTCGGGGCATTTTCTTCAGGAGCTGGACCGTTTCTGATACCGCGTCCTTAATTTCTGTACCCGTGGGCAGCTTCTGGCTCGCTGGGCAGCGAGAGCTCCGCCCGGGGGCCGCCATTTCGTGGCGCCGCGCGGGCAGGCTCCGTTACCGGCGGCGGGCACGAGGCAGGGCCGCGGCGCGGGGCCCGCTCTGTGATGAACTCGTTCACAGACCTGAGCTGACCGCGGTGTGAAGGCTTAGAGCACCTCTGAGGAGAGCGGGCGCGCCCTGCCCTGGCTCCTTACCCTGGGGGGAGGCCGTGGTATTCCCCGCTCTTTGCTAAAGGCCTTTTGTTTGTCTTCATTGCTTCTAATACCGCGTTTTTTTCTCTTTTTTTAAAGGTTCAGCCGTCCATATGGCTTTGCTGAAAGAGGTGAGTTTGTCTGCCTTTAACGCTGAGCCTGAATGCTTTGCTCTGTTAAAAAGACCGCGAATTAGACGTGTGCTCGCTGCTCAGCGGCGCTGTGTTAGAGCACGGCTGTGCTCCGCTTTGTGGTGGGGGCGAAGTGCTGCAAAGATGAGATTCCTGAACTCTCTCTTTCTGATAGTGAAGTGGAGAAGCTTTTCACAAGGTTCTGAGTGGCACCGGTGTGTCCCGGCGCGTGTCTTTGTTGCACCGTGGACGTGAAATGTTCTTCATGTGCCCTTGGATGGCGGCGTTTGATGTCTTACTCGTGTTGTGCATGCACTACGGCTTAGTGTCCCTTTTATTTTTTTAAGGTGTGGAATTCATCAGCCATGTGCGCACGTGGTCCCTTTTCAGGTGAGCTATGTTTGCTTTGTTTTTTTTTTTTTAAGAGATTTTTCAAGGGTAGGGGTGTGGAATTTTTCCCTTGGGAGGGCAGAGGCAGTGTAGCTTCAGCCCGAGGCAGAGGAGCAGATCCAGCCTGCTCCGGGGGAGTTTTCTCTGCCCCTTTGTTGGGCCACGTGGGTGCCCCTGGGGTCTGGGTGCTGGTGGGCAGCCAGGGATCGCTGCTCCTGCCCTGTTCGGTGACGAACCACAGGACAAGCATATGGCTGAGTGTCCCTGATGCCAGATCGGTGCTGAGAACTGTGGGGCAGGAGGGGCCCTGTGGGGAAGGGGCTGCGTGGGGCTGTGCAGAACTGTTGCTAATTAATTTACCTATTCCAGCAGCACCTCTCGTGCCTCCAGAAGCGGGATCTCCTCCTGCAGGTGCGTACAGGCGATAGGCTGTGCCTCACCTCAGGCATTTGAATTGTCAGGAATTCAGTGGAATTCCAGTTCCAGCGGTGGCAGCATCCCTCCTGCCGGCTGCCTTACGGCTGCTTTCCTTCCCGCAGGCTGAGCTCTCGGGAGCGGGGATGCCCTGGCCCAGGTAAGCGTGTGCCTCCCCTGCTGCGTGCGGGCCTGGCTGGTGCCAGTCCGAAGGGATGACACGCTGAGCTGGACGACACGAGTCTCATGGCAGATCCGAGTTACCAAAGCCCTGATCGGACGGCAGCGGGCAGCCCGGGCTGCGCTGCTGCCTTCAGCGCTGACCCCTCCTTCCCTCCACAGCCGCCTGGCCCGGACTGAGGGCCAATGGTGAGTTTCCAGCTCTTTTTTTATGATCAAATTCTGCTCTTTGTCCCCGATGAGGAAAACCTCACGCGTCTTACTGCCCGTCTGGCGCCAGAACCTGCAAAGGTTGAACCCACTGGTGCCGGCGGCCGGAGAGGAGGACGGCTCGTTCTGTGGGAACGGTCTGAGGGGATGTGGGGCTGGGGTGCTGGGGGTGGCTGTGGTGTGGTGCTGAGCTAACGGGGGCGTTTCTTCCAGGATTGGAGCTGAGCTGGACCTGCCCTGGTGCTGCTGTGCAGGTGAGGGGCCGGGGGGGTGCAGGGACCCCGCAGCCCGTCCCTGCTGCCGTGATGAATTCCTCAGGAATCTCGTTCGGCTGAACGCTGCTGTTGAGGACTCGGACTCTGATCCCTGCTGGGACGGGCACGGGGGGGGGGAATGCTGGGTGTCTGGGCCAGGGGGTGACCCCGACTCGTCCCTTTTTGTCCCCGCAGGGTGACAGCGGGGGGCTGAGGAGCCCCCAGATGTGGTGCAGGGGGAGCTCAGGGGTTGAGGTGAGTGTTTGGGGGGTGCTGCTGTGGGGCTGGGATTGCTCCCCACGGTTTTAATGATGAGCCCACCTAGCTCACTTTGAACCCCCCCTGAAAAAAATCCTACAAACACCTGAAAAACTGCGGGGCTGTCACAGCCCTGGGGGTCCTGTGGGGCTGGTGAGACCCTGACCCCCCCCCCCTGCTTTTCCAGGCCCCCCACCCCGAGGATCTCCAAGGCTGTGTCCTGGTGAGTGGGGTTCTAGGGGGGGCACAGGATGCTTGTGGGTGGGTCCTGCTGCCGAGGATGAGACGATACCGCCCCAGGCTGATCCCCCTGACTGAGTGGTTCCCCCTGAGGCAGTTTCGGGGGGATTTTGGGGAATTTTGGGTGTGCTTCCACGCTGCTCACTGCATCCTCCCCCCAGCTCCAGGACGTGGCCACCCCTCAGCCTGTGAAGAAGACGACGGCGCCCTGAAGCTCGCTTGGTGCTGATGGTTTCTGAAATAATCAATAAAGACAAATAACTTTTGAGCAAAAACCCCAAATCTGTTGAATTTTGAGTCTGTTTAAATTCATGGGGGTGGGGGTTGGGGGGTGTTGCTGGCCCCACCCGCGGCCCTGCTTGGAATCTGGGGCATTTCGTCCCCTTGTGGTGGCCACGGGGAGGGGGGTTGGGGTGGGCAGGGGCATGGGGGGGGGGAGGCACCGGGGAGGTCACCGGAGCTACGGGGACCTGCTGTGGGCCCGCCCGAGGGGCGGAACGTTTGTGCGCGGCTCGGGGGGGGGAGGGGGAGCGCGTTCAGTGCTGCGCTTCCTGCTGGTGCGCAGCGCTCAAGGGTCCGGTGCTGGGGGGGAACCTTAACGTCCCCGGAACCAAAGAGCGCGGGCGGCGGTTCCGCGGGGCAGCGGAGCCGGGGACGGACCGCGGCAGGATGGCGGCCCCCGCGCGGTGGAGCCACGTGTGGGTGGGGGCCGAGACCGGAGCGCTTAAAGGTGGTGGGGGGGGAGGGAACCGGGGGGGGCTCCGGGGTTGGGGTGAGGAGACGGAGGGGGGGGGAGTCCCCAGTACCGGGGGGGCTCCACGGGGGCGTCCCCGGGACCGGAGGGGCTCCGGGATGGGGGAGAGGAGCAGGGGGGCCCTGGGGGGAGTCCCCAATACCGGGGGGGCCCCATGGGGGCGTCCCCGGGACCGGAGGGGCTCCGGGATGGGGGAGAGGAACAGGGGGGTCGTGGGGGGAGTCCCCGGGACCGGGGGACGCTCCGGGAAGGGGTCCCCGGTACCGGGGGGCCCCTTTAACACCGCCCCCCCGGCGGCTCCCCCCAGGCGTGAACCTGCAGAAGAAGCAGGCCACCAACTACACCGGCGGCGGGGCGCTGAGCCGCGGGGAGGGCGTCTGCGCCCTTTGCTGGGGGGACGCCGCCGAGACCGAGGTGAGCGGGGGGGTGTCCCGGAGGAGTCCCGGGGGGGGGTCGGGGGGGGTCGGCGGCACCCCCACGGCCCTGCGGTTCCCTCTCCCAGGTCCTGGTGGGGTGCCTGGACCGCTCGGTGAAGCTGTTCAGCACTGAGAAGGGGAAGTTCACCGAGACCCGGCTGTGCCCCGGCGGGGACGGCGCCTTCTGCGGCCTGGCGGCTCATGGCAGGTAGGGGGTCACGGTGAGGGGGGGGGGGGGGTGTCCCAAAGCCCCCCCCCCTCGAACCCCCTTTGTGATAACAGCACTTCCTCAGCACCCTGATCACCTGCGTCGAGTCGGGGCTCCTCAAGGTGTGGCGTGACGACGCAGCCGAGAATGTGAGTGTTTTGGGGCGCGAGGGCGGGGAGCGCCGTGCTCGGTGTGCGTCCCACCCCCCCCCCCATGGTGACCCCCCCCCCGTGCCAGCTGGAGCTGCAGGCGGGCGCGGGGCTGTGCCGCATGCGCCAGGATCCGGCCCGGCCTCACCGCGTGGGCACCGGCGGGAAGGAGAACGCCCTCAAAGTCTGGGACCTGCATCGCCCGGAGGAGCCCGTCTTCCGTGCCAAGAACGTGGGTGGCCCCCCACGCGACCCCCCCCCACCCCGCCGTGTCCCTTCTGCGCCCTGTTTTGTCTCACCCCCCCGCCCCGTTTCCCCGCCGCAGGTCAGGAACGACTGGCTCGACCTCCGCGTCCCCGTCTGGGACCGCGACCTCCAGTTCCTGCCGGGATCCGACAAGGTGGTTACGTGCACCGCGCACCGCCAGGTGGGACCCTGGGGCTTTGGGGGGGGACACACGGGGGGGCACTGGCCGTGCCATCACCGCCTGGCGTCCCCAGGTGCGGCTCTACGACCCCAGCACCCCACAGCGGCGTCCGGTGCTGGAGACCACCTTCGGCGAGTCCCCGCTTACCGCGCTCTCCCTCGCACCTGGAGCCACGTGAGTACGGCCTGGGGCTGGGGGGGGGGGCAGGGGGCGCTTGGGGTGTCCCCGGGGTGAAGGAGCCGAATTCTTCCTTCCTTTTACTCCCCCCAGCTCCGTCGTGGTGGGCAGCGCTCGTGGGGAGGTGGCTGTCATTGATCTGCGCCAAGGTGAGCTTCAGGCATCTCGGGGGGGAAGGCAGTGGAGCTGCCCCCCCCCCCCCCCCCCGCCGCTCCTTTTAAGAAAAAAATGTGTGTTTTTGGAGCAAAATGTGGTTTTGCAGCAGAAAATTTTACTTGCATATTTGAAAGTGATTGGGCGGGCAGAGCAGCGGGGAGGATGTTAAGCAGATAAGGGGATGGTCTTCCTGTCCCAAAATAAGGAGAAAAATGGGATGAAATCAGTAAAAACAAAAGTTACAGGTCCTGTACTCATGAGAGAAATTAAAAAAAAGAAGGAAAAGGGGAAATTAATGGTTGGTCAAATAAAATTGGACATAAATGGTACAGTAATAACTACGAGCTTGTGACCCTCGATGATTTTCTCAGCTCCCCCTCAGCTGTTTTTGTCCCCCAGGGCGGGTGCTGAAGTGCCTGAAGGGCTTCGCGGGCAGCGTGCGGGGGCTGCAGTGCCACCCGTCCCTCCCCCTCGTGGCCTCCTGCGGCCTCGACCGTTTCCTTCGCGTCCATGACCTGGACGACAAGCAGCTGCGCCACAAGGTGAGGTGGGGGCTCCCCGGGACCCCGCTGTCCCCCCCCCCCGGCCCCCTTCCGAGCCGTGTCGTCCCTCCAGGTCTATCTGAAATCCCGCCTGAACTGCCTGCTGCTGAGCAGCCACCAGGACTGGGAGGTGAGAGCCTTTGGGGCTGCTTTTGGGGTGCGGGTTTGCTTTTTTCCTGCTCATACAATTCCTGTTCCCCCCCCCTCGACCCCCTGGCAGGCCCAGGAAGCGCCGGCCGCGCCAGCTGAAGTGAAGGAGGAAGAGGAGAGCGACGCGCTCTGGGATTCGATGGAGACCGTCCCCACGCAGCCGCCGGACCCCGAGGCCGGCTGGGGCAAACGTGCCAAGAAGCGGAAGAGCTCTGGGCCGTGACCCCCCCAAAACCTGACCCCAAACGGGACTGTGCCCCCTCGCTGAGGGGCGAGGAGGGGCTGCCCCCGCCTCGGCTGTGGGTTTGCTGCTGTGCAGCACATAAAGACGCGCTCGCCGCACGGCTTCGCTCCCGTCTTGTCGTTTTTTTGGGGGGGGTTTGAGCCATTTTGGGGGGTGCTGTGCTGCCTGGGGGGGGGCGGCTTCAACCCCAACGAGGCCCCCAGATGAGGCTGTGGGGGCTGAAGTGCCCTTGGAGGGGGGGTGTGGGGCGGTGAAGCAGCTGGGGGAGGGCTCGGGGGGGCCTTTGGGGGGCTCTGAGGGGTCTTTGGGGGGCTCTGAGGGGTCTTTGGGGGGGGTTGGGGAGCTCAGAGGTGTCTTTGGGGGGTTTCAGGAGGCTTGGGGGGGGTTGGGGAGGTTTGGGGGGCTTTGGGGTCTCGGAGGGGGCTTTGGAGGGGTTTGGGGGGGGTCTCGGAGGGGGCTTGGGGGGAGCTGGGGGACCTTTGGGTGGGTTTGGGGGGCTTTGGGGGACTCAGAGGGGTCTTTGAGGGGGTTTTGGGGGGCTCTGGAGGGTGTGGGGGGGGGCTTTGGAGGGGTTTGGGGGCGTTTTGGGGGGGGTTTGGGGGCGTTTTGGGGGGGGTTTGGGGTGCCGGGGGGGGTCGTTCCGCGGCTCCTCCCCGCCGCCAGGGGGCGCTGCCGCTTCCGGGCTTCCTCGGGAGGGGCGGGGCGGGGCTCGGAGGCGCGCCGCGTGACGTCACGGGAAGGGGGGGGGCCGCGGCGAGACGTGGCAGTGACGTCAGCGCGTCGCCGGGGGGCCGCGGAGCCGAGCGGCGCCGAACCGAGCGCGAGGCCCGGTGAGCGCGGGAGGGGGCGGGGCTTCCGCTTGGCCACGCCCCCTGCCCCCCCCCTCCCGCTCCCCCCTCCCCTCCGGGCCCGAGCGGGGGGGGGGGGGGGGAGGATTTTGGGGTCTCCCTGGGCTTTTTGGGTGGAATCCCCGGGATTTTGGGTACCTCCCGGTATTGGGGGGGGGGTCCCGGGCCGGTGCTGACCCCCCCGCAGCCGCAGGTGATGCCCCGATGAACGCGCGGCGCCGCCACGGCTCGAGGAACACGGAGCAGGGCGTTTACCTGGGGCCCCCCCAGACGCAGGCCGTGCCCCCCCCGCCGCCGCCGCTCCGGGCCGCCCCCTCCCCCCCCCCAGGCGCCGACGTCATGTCGTGTCGCGACAGGACCCAGGAGTTTCTGTCCGCCTGCAAGTCGCTGCAGGGCCGGCAGGTGGAGATGGGGGGTGCTGGGGGGGACTGGGAGGTACTGGGAGCTGCTGGGAGTACTGGTGGGAGTGCTGGGGGGGACTGGGAGGTGCTGGGAGTACCGGTGGGGGTGCTGGGGGGGACTGGGAGGTGCTGGGAGTACTGGTGGGGGTGCTGGGGGGGACTGGGAGGTGCTGGGAATACTGGTGGGGGTGCTGGGGGGGACTGGGAGGTGCTGGGAGTACCGGTGGGGGTGCTGGGGGGGGACTGGAAGGTGCTGGGAGTGCTGGTGGGGGTGCTGGGAGTACCGGTGGGGGTGCTGGGGGGGACTGGGAGGTGCTGGGAGTACTGGTGGGGGTGCTGGGGGGGACTGGGAGGTGCTGGGAGTACCGGTGGGGGTGCTGGGAGTACCGATGGGGGTGCTGGGGGGGACTGGGAGGTGCTGGGAGTGCTGGTGGGGGTGCTGGGGGGGACTGGGAGGTACTGGGAGCTGCTGGGAGTACTGGTGGGAGTGCTGGGGGGGACTGGGAGGTGCTGGGAGTACCGGTGGGGGTGCTGGGGGGGGACTGGAAGGTGCTGGGAGTGCTGGTGGGGGTGGTGGTGGGGACTGGGAGGTGCTGGGAGTACTGGTGGGGGTGCTGGGGGGGACTGGGAGGTGCTGGGAGTACCGGTGGGGGTGCTGGGGGGGACTGGGAGGTGCTGGGAGTACCGGTGGGGGTGCTGGGGGGGACTGGGAGGTGCTGGGAATGCTGGTGGGGGTGCTGGGGGGGGACTGGGAGGTGCTGGGAGCTGCTGGGAGTACTGGTGGGAGTGCTGGGGGGGACTGGGAGGTGCTGGGAGTACCGGTGGGGGTGCTGGGGGGGACTGGGAGGTGCTGGGAGTGCTGGTGGGGGTGCTGGGAGTACCGGTGGGGGTGCTGGGGGGGACTGGGAGGTGCTGGGAGTACTGGTGGGGGTGCTGGGGGGGACTGGGAGGTGCTGGGAGTACCGGTGGGGGTGCTGGGAGTACCGATGGGGGTGCTGGGGGGGTGCTGGGAGGTGCTGGGAGTACCGGTGGGGGTGCTGGGGGGGACTGGGAGGTGCTGGGAATACTGGTGGGGGTGCTGGGGGGGACTGGGAAGTGCTGGGAGTACCGGTGGGGGTGCTGGGGGGGGACTGGAAGGTGCTGGGAGTGCTGGTGGGGGTGCTGGGAGTACCGGTGGGGGTGCTGGGGGGGACTGGGAGGTGCTGGGAGTACTGGTGGGGGTGCTGGGGGGGACTGGGAGGTGCTGGGAGTACCGGTGGGGGTGCTGGGAGTACCGATGGGGGTGCTGGGGGGGTGCTGGGAGGTGCTGGGAGTGCTGGTGGGGGTGCTGGGGGGGACTGGGAGGTGCTGGGAGTGCCGGTGGGGGTGCTGGGGGGGACTGGGGGGCTGCTGGTGGGGACTGGGAGGTGCTGGTGGTGTGCTGGGATCGACTGGTGGAGCGCTGGGAGGTGCTGGGGGTTACTGGGGGGTGCTGGGGGGGTGCTGGGAGGTACTGGGCTGGTGGTGGTGGGGACTGGGGAGTGCTTGGAGCACTGGGGGACTGCTGGTGGGGACTGGGGGGTGCTGGGGGGGTGCTGGGGGGTGCCGGGAGCTGCTGGGGGGGCTGCCGGCAGGTGCTGGAGGGCGCTGAAGGGTGCAGGGGGTGCTGGGGGGGTGCTCTCAGCGCCCTGACCCCCCCCGTGCCCCCCCCCCAGCAGAACGGGCTGCAGCCCAGCAGAGCGGCCGCAGGAGCCGCCCGGCAGCGCAGCGAGTTCAGCCTCATGGCCAAGTGAGTGGGGCCCCCCGCTTGGGGGTTTTTTTTTTTGGGGGGGGGACACACGCGAAGGGTGCCCCGGCTGCGATGTAACCCCTTGTCCCCCCTCCTTTTTACCCCCCCCCCCCCAACAGGCGCATCGGGAAGGATCTCAGCAACACCTTCGCCAAGCTGGAGAAGCTGACCATCTGTGAGTGGGGGGGGGGCTGCCCCTGAGGGGGGGGGGCTGCCCCTGAGTGTGTGGGGGGGCTCAGATTTTGGGAGGGGGGGGGAGCGAGGGTCCTGAGCCCGGCTCTGTGTCCCCCCCCCCTACACTGGCAGTGGCCAAGAGGAAATCCCTCTTTGACGACAAGGCGGTGGAGATCGAGGAGCTCACCTACATCATTAAGCAGGTACGGGGGGGGGGGGGCACGCCGTGGGGCTGGGGGGGGGGGGGGCTGTATTTTTTTGACCCCCCCCCAACCCCGTCGTCCCCTCTCGCAGGACATCAACAGCCTGAACAAGCAGATCGCGCAGCTGCAGGACGTGGTGCGGGCGCGGGGCAGCCAGAGCGGGCGCCACGTCCAGACGCACTCCAACACCGTCGTCGTGTCCCTGCAGGTGGGACGGGGCCGGAGCTTGGGGGGGGGGGGGGGGGGAAGGACGCGCACAAACAGCCCCCCCCCCCCACGCAGCAGCGGCTGATCTCCCCCCTTTTCCCTTCCCAGTCCAAGCTGGCCTCCATGTCCAACGACTTCAAATCGGTGCTGGAGGTGCGGACGGAGGTGAGCGTTGGCCGCCGGCCCCCCAGTCCCGGTGCCCCCTCGCCCCGCCATTTTCCACCGCCGCCGTTTTCCGCCCCCATTTCACCCCCCCCCCCCCCCAGAACCTGAAGCAGCAGCGAAGCCGCCGCGAGCACTTCTCCCGTGCCCCCGTCTCCGCCTTGCCCCTGGCCACTGGCAATTTGGGTGAGCGTTGGGATTGAGGCGGGGTGGTTTTTTTTTTTTTTTGGGGGGGGGGGAAGGGGGGGGTTGTCCCCTCTGCTCAGGCCCTGCTGCGCCCGCAGGCGGCTCGGCAATGCTGCAGGACGAGCCACAGCGCGCCGGGGACGTCGCCATTGAGATGGACGCGCGGACGAGCCAGCAGCTGCAGCTGATCGATGAGCAGGTAGGGGGTGGGAGCCCGAGGGGGGCCCCGAAAGCCTTTGGGGTGCCGGTGTTGGGGGCGGGAGCCCGACGGCGCCTGCCCCGCTCCACCTCCCCTCTCGCCCCGCAGGATTCGTACATCCAGAGCCGGGCGGACACGATGCAGAACATCGAGTCCACCATCGTGGAGCTGGGCTCCATCTTCCAGCAGCTGGCGCACATGGTGAAGGAGCAGGAGGAGACGATCCAGAGGTACCGCTGCCCTGCTTCCCCCCCCCCCCCCCCCACCTTGTCCGTGTGTCCGTCCGCCCCCTGAGCGTGTGTGTCCCCCCCCCTGCCCCGCAGGATCGATGCCAGCGTGGAGGACGCGCAGCTGAACGTGGAGGCAGCGCACGGGGAGATCCTCAAGTACTTCCAGTCGGTCACCTCCAACCGCTGGCTGATGGTCAAGATCTTCCTCATCCTCATCGTCTTCTTCATCGTCTTCGTCGTCTTCCTGGCCTGAGCATCCCCCGCTCTGGCCCCCCCCCTTTGTCCCTCCGGCCGGGACAGACGGACACGGCCGTGCTGTGACCGCGGGGCTCTGATGGACAGCGGGGGATGGGGTTAGGGATACGCCGGGGACTGGCGGTGCCGGTGGCGGACCTCGGGCAGCCTCGGAGCCCCCCCCAGCCCCCCGGGGAGCAGCGCGCCGGGCCCCCCCCCCTTCGCCACGGCTCCCGCAGCCTACGCCGAGGCCGGTCCCGGGGGGCCGCCTGGTCATGGTGGCTGTGACCTCCTGCGGTCTGCCGGCCCGCAGCCCCCTGCCAGGGCCCGCTGCGGGCCTCGTTAAGGCCGTGGGGACCCCCTGAGGCCCGCGGAGGCGGGCCGGGGGCTGCATTAAAATGGCGGGACCTCCTCTCGCTTCTTCTTCCCGGGCCGGGATTCGAACCCGCGGCGCTGCGCGCGGCCTCCGGGGCGCCAGGGGGCGCTAGAGGGAGCGCGGGGGGGGGGGGGGGGAAGGCCGGAAGTGACGTCGGGAGGGGGCGCGGCGTGCGGCGGCGGTGCCGCGGTCGGTACCGGGAGCGGCGGAGATGGCGGAGGAGGGCAAGGGGGGGTACAGCGGTGAGTGGGGGCGGCGCTGGGGGTGGCGGGGCCGGGGGCGGCGGGGAACCGGGCCCGGGACCCGGCGGGGCCTGGCGGGGGGCCGCGCGGCCGCAGGCCCCGCCGGTAAGCGGGGCCCCGCGGGTGCTGCCCGGTGCTGACGGGCGGCGCTGCCCCCGGGGGCAGAGCACGATGACCGCGTGGGCGGCAGAGGCTTCTCGGGCCGCAGGAAGAAAGGCCGGGGCCCGTTCCGGGGGAAGATGTACAGCGAGGTGAACCACCGCTCCCGCAACCGGGGCGGCCCCGGGCTCCGGGCGCGGCTGGACGAGGACGACGGCGACGTCCCCATGAGCGAGGCCCACGACGGGCCCCGGAACCGATAGTGAGTGCGTGGGCGGGCGGCCCCGCCGCGGGGGGGGGGGGGGGGTCGGCCGGGCCGGCTTCCCCTCGTTCTCCTCCCCCTTCTCGCCTTCCAGCTTGCCCTACGGGCCCAGGCCCAACCGCACGGCCAACATCCACATCACGGTGCGGCGCGACCTCCCCGCCCCGGAGCGCGGCAGCGGCGGCGGCGGCGGCAGCGGGAGCCGAGACGGCGGCCGTAGGAACTGGTTCAAGATCACCGTGAGTGGGGCGGGAGCTGTGGGGACGGGGCGTCACGGCCGCCGGCAACCCCTTGTTTGGGGGGCTGCAGCTACCCTCAGGACGTTCGTGGTGCTGGGAACGGGGGGGGGGCAGCTCCCCTCTTCCTGCGCTGTGGCGTGGCCGTTGTCACCTTCGTCCCCCTGGGGCAGATGCAGAAGGCGGCTGTGTCCTGCCGGGATGCACCATGCCTGACCCAGGCGCGGCGTTGGTGACTCCCCGTGCCCCCTAAAGCAGCCGCGCGCCGTTGCCGCCCTCGCTTGCATCCTGATTGCGCAGTAGCGCTGCCCGAATTTCCTCCTAGATCCCGTATGGGAAGAAGTATGACAAGACGTGGCTGCTGAGCTCCATCCAGAACCTCTGCAGCGTTCCCTTCACTCCTGTTGAGGTGAGCGGGGGGGTCTGCCTTTGGTTTCGCTTCCTGTTGCGGGCGGCTCCGAGGGTGGAAGTGGGTCTGGCAGACCCTCCGGGGTTGGCTGCACGCTGAGCCCGCTGCCCTCCTTTCTAAGTTCCACTACGACCACAACCGAGCCCAGTTCTACGTGGAGGATGCCACCACCGCCAGCGCGCTCAAGCAGGTCTCTCGCAAGATCACGGACAGGGACAACTACAAGGTGCGTGCCTCAATCTGCGCGGGAGCAGCTCTGCAGGGCGGCCGTTCTCGTTCCACGTAGCCGCGTTTCCCACCAGGACGCCGTCTCATAGACCGCTCTGTATTCGTTAGGTGGTGATAATTATCAACTCGTCGGCTCCGCCTCAGTCCCTGCAGAACGAACTGAAGCCGGAGGAGATTGAGCAGCTGAAGGTGAGCGGAGCGGGCGCTGGGCTGGGGCAGGGGAATGGGGCGGGGGCCGCCTGCTTGCCCTCACTTCTTTTGCACTGTTGCAGCTCTGCATGAGTAAAAGGTACGACGGCTCACAGCGGGCATTGGACCTCAAGAGCCTCCGTGTCGATCCCGGTGAGCGCTGCTCCCCACCCAGGGGATGTGGAGGGCAGGACGGGACTGTGGCAGGCGGTGCCTTACGCCCTTTGCGTCTCCCTTTTCCTCTCTCTCTCCCACCCCCCCCAGACTTGGTGTCGCAGAGCATCGACGTGGTGCTGAACCAGCGGAGCTGCATGCTGGTTGTGCTGCGCATCATCGAGGAAAACATCCCCGAGGTGAGAACGGGGGAGGCTTCTCCTGAGGGAGCGTTACCTGTGGGGCTGCCCCGACGCTTGTCTCTGTTCTTGCAGCTGCAGTCTCTGAACCTGAGCAGCAACAAGCTCTACCGCCTCGACGACCTGTCCGAGCTGGCGCAGAAAGCCGCCGGCCTCAAAATCCTCGACCTTTCTCGCAACGAGGTGGGTGCCGCCCCTGACCCTCTGCGCACGCCACCTCTTCGCGCCCTCACGGCCCCTCTTCCCTCCCCCGCTGCAGCTGAAGTCGGAACGGGAGCTGGACAAAGTGAAGGGGCTCAAGCTGGAAGAGCTTTGGCTGGACGGCAACCCGCTGTGCGACACTTTCCGGGACCAGTCTACTTACGTCAGGTCAGTGTTAGCCTTGGGGCGGCCCTAGGGGCCCATGGGCCGCCCCTGCTCTGCGGGGGGCAGAACGGCAGGATGAAGAGAGGCCGCCCCCCCCCCGTGCCTTCCGCTTGCCGGTGCCCAGACCCCCCCCCTCAAGGCTTCCCGACAGCCCCTGGTCGTGGCGCAGGGCCGTGAAGGGCTGTTGCTTGCCCGCCGCAGGACGGCGCAGCGTTTGTTTCAGCTGGTCGGAGACTTGCTTCCTCCCTGCTCCCTCCTCCTCCCTCTTCTCCTCCCCCGTCCTCGTCTCCAGGGCATGCAGCCTCTTCTCTGGAGCGCCCCGCTGCCCACCCGCTGCTCCCACCCCTCTGCCGTGCAGACGGGGCTCTTGATGCTCCTCCACCCTTCCGTGGGACTTTCGGGGGCCGTGGGACGTGGCCCAGGGCGTGGCGTTGCTGCCCCTGTCCCCCCCCCGGTGGAGCTGCCGCCCCCCGCGCCCGCGCTTGGCCCTCGATGATGGCTGGCTAGCCAGAGACGGGTAAGATTCCTCACGGGAGGAACAACCTAAGACAGGCACAGCCGTGCAGTGGCCAAACGCTGCCGCCTCGCTGCGGCCAGTGCGGGGAGGCCGTCCCGGGCCTGGCGCAGGCCCCCAGTCCGCTGCGGGCAGAGCCCCCCCGCCCCGGGTGCACCGGCGCTGGCCCCCGGTGCTGGCAGGGGCCTTGGCTCTGGATGCGGCCGTGCCCGTAGCCTGGCACGTTCTTGGGTCTGGGAGGGAGCGGCACAAAGGAGAAGAGGCTCTGCCCAGGGCTGCCTGCCCCTCTGTCCCTCACCCGCTTCATCCTCTTCTGCTGAATTGGGGTCACCCTGCCGAGGGGCCCCCCCCCCAGCTGTAAACAGGCGGCTCGTGCCCGTGGCCGTGCCACGACCAGTGGGATCTTGTCTCCCCTCCCTTTTCCCCTCCTCTCTGGGCGCCCGCACTCAGGTGAGTACGAGCCAGGTAAGTCCTGAGCTGGCTGGGGGGGCCCGGGGTTCCTCGTCAGCCCAAGACCCCTCTGGGGACAGGGGCAGTCCCCTGGTATGGCACCCCCAGGAAGAGGGGGAGCGACAGCGGGGAGAGGGGAGGCAGCCGCGTGGGGCGGCCCCGTTGTGTGCCCCATGGCTCCGGGGAGGGCGGCCGGGTAGGGCAGGTGAGGGGGGGGGGGAGTGTTTTTTTTTTTGGGAGGGTGGGCGGCCTTTCCTGCTGCCCCTGGCCCCAGCGGGCAGCCCGGCCGCCACGCTGACTGCTCTCCCTCTCGGCAGCTCCGTCAGAGAGCGCTTCCCGAAGCTGCTGCGCCTGGTGAGTGCGTGCGGAGGGGGCTGACCCCTGCCGAAGCTTTGGGGGGGGGACACTCAGTCCTCCTGGGGCAGGCAGGAGGGAGCCGGCCCCCTCACCCCCTTCTCTGCCTCTCCCCTAGGACGGCCACGAGCTCCCGCCACCCATCGCCTTCGACGTGGAGGCACCCACGACGCTGCCCCCATGCAAGGTGGGGCCGTGGTGGGGGCCCCTACAGCCCCGGTTAGGCCCGGGGGGGCCCCGCTGTCCCGCAGGGAGGGACTGCTGCTCCGTTCTCTTTCCAGGGCAGCTACTTCGGCTCCGATGACCTGAAGGCGCTGGTGCTGCGGTTCTTGCAGCAGTAAGCGTGGGCCGGGCCCTGAGGCAGGCGGGGGGCGGTGTTGTGTGTGCTCCCCCCCGCCCATCCCTGTCCTCCCCCCGTAGGTACTACTCCATCTACGACTCGAGTGACAGGCAGGGGCTGCTCGATGCCTACCACGATGGCGCCTGCTGCTCGCTCAGCATCCCCTTCGGGCCCCAAAACCCCCCGAGGTATGTCCCCCTGAGCCCCCCCCGATGTGGGACGGGGCAGCTGCACTGCATCTCGTCGTCCTGTCCCTCACGGCCGCTTGTCCCCGCAGGAACAGCCTGAACGAGTACTTCAAGGACAGCAGGAACGTGAAGAAGCTGAAGGACCCAGTAAGCCCCTGCCGCGCCCCCCCACCCTGCGCTGGACAACCCCAGGCCCACGTGGAGGGGGGGCTCAGCGCTCTTCTCGCCCCCCAGCCATGCGCTTCAAGCTGCTCAAGCACACGCGCCTCAATGTGGTGGCCTTCCTCAACGAGCTCCCCAAGACCCAGCACGACGTCAACTCCTTCGTGGTGGATGTCTGTGCCCAGACGGTGAGCGGAGGCCACGGCGCTTGCGGCCGCCCCTGAGCTGGGCTCTGCCTCACTCGCCACCCTCTTCTCTTGCAGAACACGCTGCTGTGCTTTGCCGTCCACGGGATCTTCAAGGAAGGTGAGGCCGGGCTGCGTCCCCTCCTCGCTGTAAAGCCTTTTCCCCTGTGCCCCGGCCTCCACCATCTCCTTTACTCTCCGCAGTGGACGGCAAATCCCGAGACTCGGTGCGTGCCTTCACCCGCATGTTCATCGCTGTGCCGGCTGGCAACACCGGGTAAGGGGTGAGGGAAGAGAGGCTGGTGGCACGCCCCTGGCCTCCTGCCCCGTGCTTATTCCCCCCCACTCCCCTCCTTCTCAGCCTCTGCATCGTCAACGACGAGCTCTTTGTCCGCAACGCCACCACAGAGGAGATCCGCAAGGCCTTTGTCATGCCGGCACCCACCCCTTCCTCCAGCCCCGTCCCCACGCTCTCTGCGGAGCAGCAGGAGATGCTGGCAGCCTTTTCCATGCAGTCAGGCATGAACCTCGAGTGGTCCCAGAAGTGAGTGTGCCCCCCCCGTGTCCCCTCAGAGGCAGCTTGGCCTCCCGCACCCCGCATCCCTCCTAAGAACCCCCCCCCTCCTTACACCCCAGGTGCCTGCAGGACAATGACTGGGACTACGGCCGGGCTGGGCAGGTCTTCACTCAGCTGAAGGTGGGCTTGGGGAGCAGGTGCCCCCCTGCTAGGACCCCCAGGGGGTGGGGGGAGCATGCCTATGGTCCCCCCCCCCCCCAGGACCCCTCTTGCAGGGTCTGCGCGGACCCCTGCTGAGCCCCTCTCCTTCTCTTTGCAGCTGGAAGGCAAAATCCCCGAGGTGGCGTTTCTCAAGTGAGCGGTGCCCCCTCGGCTCCTGCTGTTTTGTTCGCGGTGTTTTATTCCTCCCCCCCCTCCCCCCGTTCTTCTCTCCGTTTTTGTAAATAAATAAATAAATTCGTTTCAACGCCGGAGCCTCGGTGCGCAGCTGGCGGCCGGAAGCGTTGGCGCGGCCGCCCCGGAAGGGGTGGCATGGCGGCGGCGGCGGCGGCGGCGGCACGGGCAGCGGCTCTGGAGCTGGAGGCGGCGGTGCCCAGGGACGTGACGCTCTTCCGCCACGAGCGCGGTCCCTTCTTCCGCCTGGTTGGGCTCTTCTGCGTGGGGCAGGGGTGCTTCTGGGCTGGCTTGGCCCACTTCGCCTTCACGGCACTGCGCCCTGCGCCCGCTCCCGGTCCTGCTCCCGGTCCCGCTCCCGGTCCTGGTCCCGCTCCCGGTCCTGCTCCCGGTCCCGCTCCCGGTCCTGGTCCCGCTCCCGGTCCTGATCCCGGTCCCGCTCCCGGTCCCGCTCCCGGTCCCGGTGCCGATGACCCCCTCCGGCCCCGGGACCACAAGTGGCGCCTCGGCTTCACCGCTTCCTGCCTCACCCTCGGTACTGGCTGGACCTGGACCCGGGCCGGTGGCGGGTGGTGGGGGCGTGGGGGGCTTGGGGGGAGGGAGAGGGGGGAGCTGGGGGGAGGGAGAGGGGGGAGCTGGGGGGGAGGGAGAGGGGGGAGCTGGGGGGGAGGGAGAGGGGGGAGCTGGGGGGGAGGGGGGGGCTGGGGGGAGGAGGGAGGGGGGGCTGGTGGGAGGGAGGGAGGGGTGGGGGGGAGAGGGGGGAGAGGGAGAAGGGGGGGCTGGGGGGAGGGAGAAGGGGGGAGGGGGTGAGGGCTGGGGGGGAGGGGGAAGGGGGGCACAGGGGGCTGGGGGTGGCTCGGAACAAGGTGGGGGGGGGCTGGGGGGAGGGGGAAGGGGGGCACAAGGGGCTGGGGGGAGGGGGAAGGGGGGCACAAGGGGCTGGGGGGGGCTGGGGGTGAGGGGGAAGGGGGGCACAAGGCGCTGGGGGGGGCTGGGGGTGAGGGGGAAGGGGGGCACAAGGCGCTGGGGGGGGCTGGGGGTGAGGGGGAAGGGGGGCACAAGGGGCTGGGGGGGGCTGGGGGTGAGGGGGAAGGGGGGCACAAGGGGCTGGGGGGGGCTGGGGGTGAGGGGGAAGGGGGGCACAAGGGGCTGGGGGGGCTGGGGGTGAGGGGGAAGGGGGGCACAAGGGGCTGGGGGGGGCTGGGGGTGAGGGGGGGGGCTGGCGGGGAGGGGGAAGGGGGGCACGGGGGATGGCGGGGTGGGGGAAGGGGGGCACAAGGGGCTGGGGGTGGCTCGGAGCAAGGTGGGGGGGGGCTGTGGGACCCGACTGGGGGGAAGGAAGGGGTGCAGGGGTTCTGCTCAGACGAGGTGGGCAGCATGGGGCTGGCTGGGGTCTTGGGAGGTTTGGGGGGTGGGGGGGTGGGGTGGGGGGCTCGAGAGGCTGCGCTGACCCCCCCCCCCCCCCCGCTCCCCCAGGCTCGCTGATCGTGGCAGCGGGCTGCGTGTTCCCGCTGCGCGCCGTGCGGCAGGTGACGCTGCTGCGGGGGGGGGCGGCCGTGGCCATCAGCACCCACGGGCCGCTGGGGCTGGGCCGCGGGCCCTCCTTCACCGTGCCGCTGCGCCACGTCTCGTGCCGAGCCCACCGCTCCGAGGTGCCTGCCATGATCCCCCTCAAGGTGAAGGGGCGCCCCTTCTTCTTCCTGCTGGACAAGCGGGGCCAGCTCTACAACGCCCGGCTCTTTGACATCACTGTCGGTGCTTACCGTAAGCTGTAGGAAGCAGCGGGCTCCCGGTGTCCTCTTGTTCGCTCTGTCCTCGCCCAATAAACCCTGAGCCGCCTATTTGTTCTGCTGTCTGCTTTGTGTAGGGGCACGAGGGGCTGGCTGGCATGGGCCACCTGGAGAACCCTGCCCCGCAGCACCTCCATCGCTTACCTCCTCACCGCCTCAGGTTCTTCCGGGGCATCGCTGCGGCTGCAGTGCTGCTTCTGCGACTCCTCAGGGCCACCGTTAATTAATAACATCTTAATAAGTAATCCTAATATTAGATTGCAATGTAATTTTATATACATAATATATATATAATTATATCTTGTGTATATAGTTATAGATCCTCCACAGGTATACCAGAGCCACCCAGTGCCCTCTAGGTGCCCCTGAAAGCCTCCTGGTGACCCCCGCCCAGTTTCCTCTAGGATGCCATAGTGGCCTCCCAGGGAAGAGCAAGGCATTCTAGGGTGCCCTACGAACCTCCTCTTGCACCCTAGAGGCAAAATAAGACACTTCCTGGAATCTAGTGGCATCCTGAGGCCTTGCAGGGCTCTCTCGGGCACACTGCAGGCCTCCTGTGGTCCTCTCCCACACTCTAGATCCGCCGCAGGTCTACAAGGGCCACTCAGTGCCCGCTAGCTCCCCTGGAAAGCCTCCCATTGACCTCCAGTGTCTGCTAGGATGCCCTAGAGGCCTCTCAGGGCACTCCAGGGTGCCCTACAAGCCTCCTCTTGCAAGCTAGAGGCAAAATAAGGACTCTTCCTGGAATCTCATGGCCCCCAGCGGCCTCAAGGGTTAGGGTTAGTGATGGCTTAGGGGTTAGGGTTACAGTTACGGTTAGCTCTACAGCGTCAGCTCCACAGTTAGCTAAGGACGTTTAGGGTTAGGTGTTGTCCTGGTTTCAGTTAGGACAGAGTTAACTTTCCTCCTAGTAGCTGGTAGGGTGCTATGTTTTGGATTAGGATGGGAAAAGCGCTGATAACATGCTGATGTTTTAATTGTTGCAGAGCAGTGCTTACACCAAGCCAAGGACTTTTCAGCTTCTCGCGCTGTCCTGCCAGCAGGCAGGCTGGGGGTGCAGCAGGAGCTGGGAGGGGACAGACCCAGGACAGCTAACCCAAACTGGCCAAAGGGGTATTCCATACCATCTGACGTCATGCTAAACAATATATAGGGGTGGCTGGCCCAGGTGGGCGGCCGGCTGCTCGGGGATAGGCTGGGCATCGTTCAGCGGGTGGTGAGCAATTGCATTGTGCATGATCTGTTTCATACACATTATTAACAATATTTTCATTAAAACTATTATTATTATTGTTATTATTATTTTCCTGTATTAATAAAATGTCTTTATCTCAACTCAGAGGCTTCACTTTCCAGTTTCTCTGCCCCTATTACAGAGAAGGAGGGGAGAGGGTTAGTGAACGGCTGTGTGGTGTTTGGCTGCCAGCTGGGTTAAATCACAAAAATGTTTTTTCGGGCCTACCTAGGGTTCAGCTTCTTGTTGCGGTTAGGGTTATGTTTAGGGTTGTTAGGAAAGAGTGAAGACGCAGAGTCCTGTTGAGTGTGGGGTTGCGTAAAGGCTCCCCCAGGGAGTTCAGGTGTACCCAAAGGCTTCCGCTGAGAGCACTTTTTGATGGCAGAAAGTGGCACCGTACGTGTTTTTTCGGGTCTAACTCGGGTTCAGCTTCTTGTTGCGGTTAGGGTTATGTTTAGGGTTGTTAGGAAAGAGTGAAGACGCAGAGTCCTGTTGAGTGTGGGGTTGCGTAAAGGCTCCCCCAGGGAGTTCAGGTGTACCCAAAGGCTTCCGCTGAGAGCACTTTTTGATGGCAGAAAGTGGCACCGTACGTGTTTTTTCGGGTCTAACTCGGGTTCAGCTTCTTGTTGCGGTTAGGGTTATGTTTAGGGTTGTTAGGAAAGAGTGAAGACGCAGAGTCCTGTTGAGCGTGGGGTTGCGTAAAGGCTCCCCCAGGGAGTTCAGGTGTACCCAAAGGCTTCCGCTGAGAGCACTTTTGGATGGCAGAAAGTGGCACCGTACGTGTTTTTTCGGGTCTAACTCGGGTTCAGCTTCTTGTTGCGGTTAGGGTTATGTTTAGGGTTGTTAGGAAAGAGTGAAGACGCAGAGTCCTGTTGAGCGTGGAGTTGCGTAAAGGCTCCCCCAGGGAGTTCAGGTGTACCCAAAGGCTTCCGCTGAGAGCACTTTTTGATGGCAGAAAGTGGCACCGTACGTGTTTTTTCGGGTCTAACTCGGGTTCAGCTTCTTGTTGCGGTTAGGGTTATGTTTAGGGTTGTTAGGAAAGAGTGAAGACGCAGAGTCCTGTTGAGCGTGGAGTTGCGTAAAGGCTCCCCCAGGGAGTTCAGGTGTACCCAAAGGCTTCCGCTGAGAGCACTTTTTGATGGCAGAAAGTGGCACCGTACGTGTTTTTTCGGGTCTAACTCGGGTTGAGCTTCTTGTTGCGGTTAGGGTTATGTTTAGGGTTGTTAGGAAAGAGTGAAGACGCAGAGTCCTGTTGAGTGTGGGGTTGCGTCAAGGCTCCCCCAGGGAGTTCAGGTGTACCCAAAGGCTTCCGCTGAGAGCACTTTTTGATGGCAGAAAGTGGCACCGTACGTGTTTTTTCGGGTCTAACTCGGGTTGAGCTTCTTGTTGCGGTTAGGGTTATGTTTAGGGTTGTTAGGAAAGAGTGAAGACGCAGAGTCCTGTTGAGTGTGGGGTTGCGTAAAGGCTCCCCCAGGGAGTTCAGGTGTACCCAAAGGCTTCCGCTGAGAGCACTTTTTGATGGCAGAAAGTGGCACCGTACGTGTTTTTTCGGGTCTAACTCGGGTTGAGCTTCTTGTTGCGGTTAGGGTTATGTTTAGGGTTGTTAGGAAAGAGTGAAGACGCAGAGTCCTGTTGAGTGTGGGGTTGCGTAAAGGCTCCCGCAGGGAGTTCAGGTGTACCCAAAGGCTTCCGCTGAGAGCACTTTTTGATGGCAGAAAGTGGCACCGTACGTGTTTTTTCGGGTCTAACTCGGATTCAGCTTCTTGTTGCGGTTAGGGTTATGTTTAGGGTTGTTAGGAAAGAGTGAAGACGCAGAGTCCTGTTGAGTGTGGGGTTGCGTAAAGGCTCCCCCAGGGAGTTCAGGTGTACCCAAAGGCTTCCGCTGAGAGCACTTTTGGATGGCAGAAAGTGGCACCGTACGTGTTTTTTCGGGTCTAACTCGGGTTGAGCTTCTTGTTGCGGTTAGGGTTATGTTTAGGGTTGTTAGGAAAGAGTGAAGACGCAGGGTCCTGTTGAGTGTGGGGTTGCGTAAAGGCTCCCCCAGGGAGTTCAGGTGTACCCAAAGGCTTCCGCTGAGAGCACTTTTGGATGGCAGAAAGTGGCACCGTACGTGTTTTTTCGGGTCTAACTCGGGTTCAGCTTCTTGTTGCGGTTAGGGTTATGTTTAGGGTTGTTAGGAAAGAGTGAAGACGCAGAGTCCTGTTGAGTGTGGGGTTGCGTAAAGGCTCCCCCAGGGAGTTCAGGTGTACCCAAAGGCTTCCGCTGAGAGCACTTTTTGATGGCAGAAAGTGGCACCGTACGTGTTTTTTCGGGTCTAACTCGGGTTCAGCTTCTTGTTGCGGTTAGGGTTATGTTTAGGGTTGTTAGGAAAGAGTGAAGACGCAGAGTCCTGTTGAGTGTGGGGTTGCGTAAAGGCTCCCCCAGGGAGTTCAGGTGTACCCAAAGGCTTCCGCTGAGAGCACTTTTTGATGGCAGAAAGTGGCACCGTACGTGTTTTTTCGGGTCTAACTCGGGTTCAGCTTCTTGTTGCGGTTAGGGTTATGTTTAGGGTTGTTAGGAAAGAGTGAAGACGCAGAGTCCTGTTGAGTGTGGGGTTGCGTAAAGGCTCCCCCAGGGAGTTCAGGTGTACCCAAAGGCTTCCGCTGAGAGCACTTTTTGATGGCAGAAAGTGGCACCGTACGTGTTTTTTCGGGTCTAACTCGGGTTGAGCTTCTTGTTGCGGTTAGGGTTATGTTTAGGGTTGTTAGGAAAGAGTGAAGACGCAGAGTCCTGTTGAGTGTGGGGTTGCGTAAAGGCTCCCCCAGGGAGTTCAGGTGTACCCAAAGGCTTCCGCTGAGAGCACTTTTTGATGGCAGAAAGTGGCACCGTACGTGTTTTTTCGGGTCTAACTCGGGTTGAGCTTCTTGTTGCGGTTAGGGTTATGTTTAGGGTTGTTAGGAAAGAGTGAAGACGCAGAGTCCTGTTGAGTGTGGGGTTGCGTAAAGGCTCCCCCAGGGAGTTCAGGTGTACCCAAAGGCTTCCGCTGAGAGCACTTTTTGATGGCAGAAAGTGGCACCGTACGTGGTTTTTCGGGTCTAACTCGGGTTGAGCTTCTTGTTGCGGTTAGGGTTATGTTTAGGGTTGTTAGGAAAGAGTGAAGACGCAGGGTCCTGTTGAGTGTGGGGTTGCGTCAAGGCTCCCCCAGGGAGTTCAGGTGTACCCAAAGGCTTCCGCTGAGAGCACTTTTTGATGGCAGAAAGTGGCACCGTACGTGGTTTTTCGGGTGTAACTCGGGTTGAGATTCTTGTTCCGGTTAGGGTTTTGTTTAGGGTTGTTAGGAAAGAGTGAAGACGCAGAGTCCTGTTGAGTGTGGGGTTGCGTAAATGCTCCCGCAGGGAGTTCAGGTGTACCCAAAGGCTTCCGCTGAGAGCACTTTTGGATGGCAGAAAGTGGCACCGTACGTGTTTTTTCGGGTCTAACTCGGGTTCAGCTTCTTGTTGCGGTTAGGGTTATGTTTAGGGTTGTTAGGAAAGAGTGAAGACGCAGAGTCCTGTTGAGTGTGGGGTTGCGTAAAGGCTCCCCCAGGGAGTTCAGGTGTACCCAAAGGCTTCCGCTGAGAGCACTTTTTGATGGCAGAAAGTGGCACCGTACGTGTTTTTCAAGTCTAACTCGGGTTGAGCTTCTTGTTGCGGTTAGGGTTATGTTTAGGGTTGTTAGGAAAGAGTGAAGACGCAGAGTCCTGTTGAGTGTGGGGTTGCGTAAAGGCTCCCGCAGGGAGTTCAGGTGTACCCAAAGGCTTCCGCTGAGAGCACTTTTTGATGGCAGAAAGTGGCACAGTACGTGTTTTTTCGGGTCTAACACGGGTTCAGCTTCTTGTTGCGGTTAGGGTTATGTTTAGGGTTGTTAGGAAAGAGTGAAGACGCAGAGTCCTGTTGAGTGTGGGGTTGCGTAAAGGCTCCCCCAGGGAGTTCAGGTGTACCCAAAGGCTTCCGCTGAGAGCACTTTTTGATGGCAGAAAGTGGCACCGTACGTGTTTTTTCGGGTCTAACTCGGGTTCAGCTTCTTGTTGCGGTTATGGTTATGTTTAGGGTTCTTAGGAAAGAGTGAAGACGCAGAGTCCTGTTGAGTGTGGGGTTGCGTAAAGGCTCCCCCAGGGAGTTCAGGTGTACCCAAAGGCTTCCGCTGAGAGCACTTTTTGATGGCAGAAAGTGGCACCGTACGTGTTTTTTCGGGTCTAACTCGGGTTCAGCTTCTTGTTGCGGTTAGGGTTATGTTTAGGGTTGTTAGGAAAGAGTGAAGACGCAGAGTCCTGTTGAGTGTGGGGTTGCGTCAAGGCTCCCCCAGGGAGTTCAGGTGTACCCAAAGGCTTCCGCTGAGAGCACTTTTTGATGGCAGAAAGTGGCACCGTACGTGGTTTTTCGGGTCTAACTCGGGTTGAGATTCTTGTTGCGGTTAGGGTTTTGTTTAGGGTTGTTAGGAAAGAGTGAAGACGCAGAGTCCTGTTGAGTGTGGGGTTGTGTAAAGGCTCCCCCAGGGAGTTCAGGTGTACCCAAAGGCTTCTGCTGAGAGCACTTTTTGATGGCAGAAAGTGGCACCGCTGTGTTTTTTCGGGTCTAACTCGGGTTCAGCTTCTTGTTGCGGTTAGGGTTATGTTTAGGGTTGTTAGGAAAGAGTGAAGACGCAGAGTCCTGTTGAGTGTGGGGTTGCGTAAAGGCTCCCCCAGGGAGTTCAGGTGTACCCAAAGGCTTCCGCTGAGAGCACTTTTTGATGGCAGAAAGTTTCACCGTACGTGGTTTTTCGGGTCTAACTCGGGTTGTGCTTCTTGTTCCGGTTAGGGTTATGTTTAGGGTTGTTAGGAAAGAGTGAAGACGCAGGGTCCTGTTGAGTGTGGGGTTGCGTCAAGGCTCCCCCAGGGAGTTCAGGTGTACCCAAAGGCTTCCGCTGAGAGCACTTTTTGATGGCAGAAAGTGGCACCGTACGTGTTTTTTCGGGTCTAACTCGGGTTCAGCTTCTTGTTGCGGTTAGGGTTATGTTTAGGATTGTTAGGAAAGAGTGAAGACGCAGAGTCCTGTTGAGTGTGGGGTTGCATAAAGGCTCCCCCAGGGAGTTCAGGTGTACCCAAAGGCTTCCGCTGAGAGCAATTTTTGATGGCAGAAAGTGGCACCGTACGTGTTTTTTCGGGTCTAACTCGGGTTGAGCTTCTTGTTGCGGTTAGGGTTATGTTTAGGGTTGTTAGGAAAGAGTGAAGACGCAGAGTCCTGTTGAGTGTGGGGTTGCGTAAAGGCTCCCGCAGGGAGTTCAGGTGTACCCAAAGGCTTCCGCTGAGAGCACTTTTTGATGGCAGAAAGTGGCACCGTACGTGTTTTTTCGGGTCTAACTCGGGTTCAGCTTCTTGTTGCGGTTAGGGTTATGTTTAGGGTTGTTAGGAAAGAGTGAAGACGCAGAGTCCTGTTGAGTGTGGGGTTGCGTAAAGGCTCCCCCAGGGAGTTCAGGTGTACCCAAAGGCTTCCGCTGAGAGCACTTTTTGATGGCAGAAAGTTTCACCGTACGTGGTTTTTCGGGTCTAACTCGGGTTGAGCTTCTTGTTGCGGTTAGGGTTATGTTTAGGGTTGTTAGGAAAGAGTGAAGACGCAGGGTCCTGTTGAGTGTGGGGTTGCGTCAAGGCTCCCCCAGGGAGTTCAGGTGTACCCAAAGGCTTCCGCTGAGAGCACTTTTTGATGGCAGAAAGTGGCACCGTACGTGTTTTTTCGGGTCTAACTCGGGTTCAGCTTCTTGTTGCGGTTAGGGTTATGTTTAGGATTGTTAGGAAAGAGTGAAGACGCAGAGTCCTGTTGAGTGTGGGGTTGCATAAAGGCTCCCCCAGGGAGTTCAGGTGTACCCAAAGGCTTCCGCTGAGAGCACTTTTGGATGGCAGAAAGTGGCACCGTACGTGTTTTTTCGGGTCTAACTCGGGTTCAGCTTCTTGTTGCGGTTAGGGTTATGTTTAGGGTTGTTAGGAAAGAGTGAAGACGCAGAGTCCTGTTGAGTGTGGGGTTGCGTAAAGGCTCCCCCAGGGAGTTCAGGTGTACCCAAAGGCTTCCGCTGAGAGCACTTTTTGATGGCAGAAAGTGGCACCGTACGTGTTTTTTCGGGTCTAACTCGGGTTGAGCTTCTTGTTGCGGTTAGGGTTATGTTTAGGGTTGTTAGGAAAGAGTGAAGACGCAGAGTCCTGTTGAGTGTGGGGTTGCGTAAAGGCTCCCCCAGGGAGTTCAGGTGTACCCAAAGGCTTCCGCTGAGAGCACTTTTTGATGGCAGAAAGTGGCACCGTACGTGTTTTTTCGGGTCTAACTCGGGTTCAGCTTCTTGTTGCGGTTAGGGTTATGTTTAGGGTTGTTAGGAAAGAGTGAAGACGCAGAGTCCTGTTGAGTGTGGGGTTGCGTAAAGGCTCCCCCAGGGAGTTCAGGTGTACCCAAAGGCTTCCGCTGAGAGCACTTTTTGATGGCAGAAAGTGGCACCGTACGTGTTTTTTCGGGTCTAACTCGGGTTGAGCTTCTTGTTGCGGTTAGGGTTATGTTTAGGGTTGTTAGGAAAGAGTGAAGACGCAGAGTCCTGTTGAGTGTGGGGTTGCGTAAAGGCTCCCCCAGGGAGTTCAGGTGTACCCAAAGGCTTCCGCTGAGAGCACTTTTTGATGGCAGAAAGTGGCACCGTACGTGTTTTTTCGGGTCTAACTCGGGTTGAGATTCTTGTTGCGGTTAGGGTTATGTTTAGGGTTGTTAGGAAAGAGTGAAGACGCAGAGTCCTGTTGAGTGTGGGGTTGCGTAAAGGCTCCCCCAGGGAGTTCAGGTGTACCCAAAGGCTTCCGCTGAGAGCACTTTTGGATGGCAGAAAGTGGCACCGTACGTGTTTTTTCGGGTCTAACTCGGGTTGAGCTTCTTGTTGCGGTTAGGGTTATGTTTAGGGTTGTTAGGAAAGAGTGAAGACGCAGAGTCCTGTTGAGTGTGGGGTTGCGTAAAGGCTCCCCCAGGGAGTTCAGGTGTACCCAAAGGCTTCCGCTGAGAGCACTTTTTGATGGCAGAAAGTGGCACCGTACGTGTTTTTTCGGGTCTAACTCGGGTTCAGCTTCTTGTTGCGGTTAGGGTTATGTTTAGGGTTGTTAGGAAAGAGTGAAGACGCAGAGTCCTGTTGAGTGTGGGGTTGCGTAAAGGCTCCCCCAGGGAGTTAAGGTGTACCCAAAGGCTTCCGCTGAGAGCACTTTTTGATGGCAGAAAGTGGCACCGTACGTGTTTTTTCGGGTCTAACTCGGGTTGAGCTTCTTGTTGCGGTTAGGGTTATGTTTAGGGTTGTTAGGAAAGAGTGAAGACGCAGAGTCCTGTTGAGTGTGGGGTTGCGTAAAGGCTCCCCCAGGGAGTTCAGGTGTACCCAAAGGCTTCCGCTGAGAGCACTTTTGGATGGCAGAAAGTGGCACCGTACGTGTTTTTTCGGGTCTAACTCGGGTTCAGCTTCTTGTTGCGGTTAGGGTTATGTTTAGGGTTGTTAGGAAAGAGTGAAGACGCAGAGTCCTGTTGAGTGTGGGGTTGCGTAAAGGCTCCCCCAGGGAGTTCAGGTGTACCCAAAGGCTTCCGCTGAGAGCACTTTTTGATGGCAGAAAGTGGCACCGTACGTGTTTTTTCGGGTCTAACTCGGGTTGAGCTTCTTGTTGCGGTTAGGGTTATGTTTAGGGTTGTTAGGAAAGAGTGAAGACGCAGAGTCCTGTTGAGTGTGGGGTTGCGTAAAGGCTCCCCCAGGGAGTTCAGGTGTACCCAAAGGCTTCCGCTGAGAGCACTTTTTGATGGCAGAAAGTGGCACCGTACGTGGTTTTTCGGGTCTAACTCGGGTTGAGCTTCTTGTTGCGGTTAGGGTTATGTTTAGGGTTGTTAGGAAAGAGTGAAGACGCAGGGTCCTGTTGAGTGTGGGGTTGCGTCAAGGCTCCCCCAGGGAGTTCAGGTGTACCCAAAGGCTTCCGCTGAGAGCACTTTTTGATGGCAGAAAGTGGCACCGTACGTGTTTTTTCGGGTCTAACTCGGGTTCAGCTTCTTGTTGCGGTTAGGGTTATGTTTAGGATTGTTAGGAAAGAGTGAAGACGCAGAGTCCTGTTGAGTGTGGGGTTGCGTAAAGGCTCCCCCAGGGAGTTCAGGTGTACCCAAAGGCTTCCGCTGAGAGCCCTTTTTGGATGGCAGAAAGTGGCACCGTACGTGTTTTTTCGGGTCTAACTCGGGTTGAGCTTCTTGTTGCGGTTAGGGTTATGTTTAGGGTTGTTAGGAAAGAGTGAAGACGCAGAGTCCTGTTGAGTGTGGGGTTGCGTAAAGGCTCCCCCAGGGATTTCAGGTGTACCCAAAGGCTTCCGCTGAGAGCACTTTTTGATGGCAGAAAGTGGCACCGTACGTGTTTTTTCGGGTCTAACTCGGGTTCAGCTTCTTGTTGCGGTTAGGGTTATGTTTAGGGTTGTTAGGAAAGAGTGAAGACGCAGAGTCCTGTTGAGTGTGGGGTTGCGTAAAGGCTCCCCCAGGGAGTTCAGGTGTACCCAAAGGCTTCCGCTGAGAGCACTTTTTGATGGCAGAAAGTGGCACCGTACGTGTTTTTTCGGGTCTAACTCGGGTTCAGCTTCTTGTTGCGGTTATGGTTATGTTTAGGGTTCTTAGGAAAGAGTGAAGACGCAGAGTCCTGTTGAGTGTGGGGTTGCGTAAAGGCTCCCCCAGGGAGTTCACGTGTACCCAAAGGCTTCCGCTGAGAGCACTTTTTGATGGCAGAAAGTGGCACCGTACGTGCTTTTTCGGGTCTAACTCGGGTTCAGCTTCTTGTTGCGGTTAGGGTTATGTTTAGGGTTGTTAGGAAAGAGTGAAGACGCAGAGTCCTGTTGAGTGTGGGGTTGCGTAAAGGCTCCCCCAGGGAGTTCAGGTGTACCCAAAGGCTTCCGCTGAGAGCACTTTTTGATGGCAGAAAGTGGCACCGTACGTGGTTTTTCGGGTCTAACTCGGGTTGAGCTTATTGTTGCGGTTAGGGTTATGTTTAGGGTTGTTAGGAAAGAGTGAAGACGCAGGGTCCTGTTGAGTGTGGGGTTGCGTCAAGGCTCCCCCAGGGAGTTCAGGTGTACCCAAAGGCTTCCGCTGAGAGCACTTTTTGATGGCAGAAAGTGGCACCGTACGTGGTTTTTCGGGTCTAACTCGGGTTGAGATTCTTGTTCCGGTTAGGGTTTTGTTTAGGGTTGTTAGGAAAGAGTGAAGACGCAGAGTCCTGTTGAGTGTGGGGTTGCGTAAAGGCTCCCCCAGGGAGTTCAGGTGTACCCAAAGGCTTCCGCTGAGAGCACTTTTTGATGGCAGAAAGTGGCACCGTACGTGTTTTTTCGGGTCTAACTCGGGTTGAGCTTCTTGTTGCGGTTAGGGTTATGTTTAGGGTTGTTAGGAAAGAGTGAAGACGCAGAGTCCTGTTGAGTGTGGGGTTGCGTAAAGGCTCCCCCAGGGAGTTCAGGTGTACCCAAAGGCTTCCGCTGAGAGCACTTTTTGATGGCAGAAAGTGGCACCGTACATGTTTTTTCGGGTCTAACTCGGGTTGAGCTTCTTGTTGCGGTTAGGGTTATGTTTAGGGTTGTTAGGAAAGAGTGAAGACGCAGAGTCCTGTTGAGTGTGGGGTTGCGTAAAGGCTCCCCCAGGGAGTTCAGGTGTACCCAAAGGCTTCCGCTGAGAGCACTTTTTGATGGCAGAAAGTGGCACCGTACGTGGTTTTTCGGGTCTAACTCGGGTTCAGCTTCTTGTTGCGGTTAGGGTTATGTTTAGGGTTGTTAGGAAAGAGTGAAGACGCAGGGTCCTGTTGAGTGTGGGGTTGCGTCAAGGCTCCCCCAGGGAGTTCAGGTGTACCCAAAGGCTTCCGCTGAGAGCACTTTTTGATGGCAGAAAGTGGCACCGTACGTGTTTTTTCGGGTCTAACTCGGGTTCAGCTTCTTGTTGCGGTTAGGGTTATGTTTAGGGTTGTTAGGAAAGAGTGAAGACGCAGAGTCCTGTTGAGTGTGGGGTTGCGTAAAGGCTCCCGCAGGGAGTTCAGGTGTACCCAAAGGCTTCCGCTGAGAGCACTTTTTGATGGCAGAAAGTGGCACCGTACGTGTTTTTTCGGGTCTAACTCGGGTTCAGCTTCTTGTTGCGGTTAGGGTTATGTTTAGGGTTGTTAGGAAAGAGTGAAGACGCAGAGTCCTGTTGAGTGTGGGGTTGCGTAAAGGCTCCCCCAGGGAGTTCAGGTGTACCCAAAGGCTTCCGCTGAGAGCACTTTTTGATGGCAGAAAGTGGCACCGTACGTGTTTTTTCGGGTCTAACTCGGGTTGAGCTTCTTGTTGCGGTTAGGGTTATGTTTAGGGTTGTTAGGAAAGAGTGAAGACGCAGAGTCCTGTTGAGTGTGGGGTTGCGTAAAGGCTCCCCCAGGGAGTTCAGGTGTACCCAAAGGCTTCCGCTGAGAGCACTTTTTGATGGCAGAAAGTGGCACCGTACGTGGTTTTTCGGGTCTAACTCGGGTTGAGCTTCTTGTTGCGGTTAGGGTTATGTTTAGCGTTGTTAGGAAAGAGTGAGGACGCAGGGTGCTGTTGAGTGTGGGGTTGCGTCAAGGCTCCCCCAGGGAGTTCAGGTGTACCCAAAGGCTTCCGCTGAGAGCACTTTTGGATGGCAGAAAGTGGCACCGTACGTGTTTTTTCGGGTCTAACTCGGGTTGAGATTCTTGTTTAGGTTAGGGTTTTGTTTAGGGTTGTTAGGAAAGAGTGAAGACGCAGAGTCCTGTTGAGTGTGGGGTTGCGTAAAGGCTCCCCCAGGGAGTTCAGGTGTACCCAAAGGCTTCCGCTGAGAGCACTTTTTGATGGCAGAAAGTGGCACCGTACGTGTTTTTTCGGGTCTAACTCGGGTTGAGCTTCTTGTTGCGGTTAGGGTTATGTTTAGGGTTGTTAGGAAAGAGTGAAGACGCAGAGTCCTGTTGAGTGTGGGGTTGCGTAAAGGCTCCCCCAGGGAGTTCAGGTGTTCCCAAAGGCTTCCGCTGAGAGCACTTTTTGATGGCAGAAAGTGGCACCGCTGTGTTTTTTCGGGTCTAACTCGGGTTCAGCTTCGTGTTCCGGTTAGGGTTATGTTTAGGGTTGTTAGGAAAGAGTGAAGACGCAGAGTCCTGTTGAGTGTGGGGTTGCGTAAAGGCTCCCCCAGGGAGTTCAGGTGTACCCAAAGGCTTCCGCTGAGAGCACTTTTTGATGGCAGAAAGTGGCACCGTACGTGTTTTTTCGGGTCTAACTCGGGTTCAGCTTCTTGTTGCGGTTAGGGTTATGTTTAGGGTTGTTAGGAAAGAGTGAAGACGCAGAGTCCTGTTGAGTGTGGGGTTGCGTAAAGGCTCCCCCAGGGAGTTCAGGTGTACCCAAAGGCTTCCGCTGAGAGCACTTTTGGATGGCAGAAAGTGGCACCGTACGTGTTTTTTCGGGTCTAACTCGGGTTCAGCTTCTTGTTGCGGTTAGGGTTATGTTTAGGGTTGTTAGGAAAGAGTGAAGACGCAGAGTCCTGTTGAGTGTGGGGTTGCGTAAAGGCTCCCCCAGGGAGTTCAGGTGTACCCAAAGGCTTCCGCTGAGAGCACTTTTTGATGGCAGAAAGTGGCACCGTACGTGTTTTTTCGGGTCTAACTCGGGTTCAGCTTCTTGTTGCGGTTAGGGTTATGTTTAGGGTTGTTAGGAAAGAGTGAAGATGCAGAGTCCTGTTGAGTGTGGGGTTGCGTAAAGGCTCCCCCAGGGAGTTCAGGTGTACCCAAAGGCTTCCGCTGAGAGCACTTTTTGATGGCAGAAAGTGGCACCGTACGTGTTTTTTCGGGTCTAACTCGGGTTCAGCTTCTTGTTGCGGTTAGGGTTATGTTTAGGGTTGTTAGGAAAGAGTGAGGACGCAGAGTCCTGTTGAGTGTGGGGTTGCGTAAAGGCTCCCCCAGGGAGTTCAGGTGTACCCAAAGGCTTCCGCTGAGAGCACTTTTTGATGGCAGAAAGTGGCACCGTACGTGTTTTTTCGGGTCTAACTCGGGTTCAGCTTCTTGTTGCGGTTAGGGTTATGTTTAGGGTTGTTAGGAAAGAGTGAAGACGCAGAGTCCTGTTGAGTGTGGGGTTGCGTAAAGGCTCCCCCAGGGAGTTCAGGTGTACCCAAAGGCTTCCGCTGAGAGCACTTTTTGATGGCAGAAAGTGGCACCGTACGTGTTTTTTCGGGTCTAACTCGGGTTGAGCTTCTTGTTGCGGTTAGGGTTATGTTTAGGGTTGTTAGGAAAGAGTGAAGACGCAGAGTCCTGTTGAGTGTGGGGTTGCGTAAAGGCTCCCCCAGGGAGTTCAGGTGTACCCAAAGGCTTCCGCTGAGAGCACTTTTTGATGGCAGAAAGTGGCACCGTACGTGTTTTTTCGGGTGTAACTCGGGTTCAGCTTCTTGTTGCGGTTAGGGTTATGTTTAGGGTTGTTAGGAAAGAGTGAAGACGCAGAGTCCTGTTGAGTGTGGGGTTGCGTAAAGGCTCCCCCAGGGAGTTCAGGTGTACCCAAAGGCTTCCGCTGAGAGCACTTTTTGATGGCAGAAAGTGGCACCGTACGTGTTTTTTCGGGTCTAACTCGGGTTCAGCTTCTTGTTGCGGTTAGGGTTATGTTTAGGGTTGTTAGGAAAGAGTGAAGATGCAGAGTCCTGTTGAGTGTGGGGTTGCGTAAAGGCTCCCCCAGGGAGTTCAGGTGTACCCAAAGGCTTCCGCTGAGAGCACTTTTTGATGGCAGAAAGTGGCACCGTACGTGTTTTTTCGGGTCTAACTCGGGTTCAGCTTCTTGTTGCGGTTAGGGTTATGTTTAGGGTTGTTAGGAAAGAGTGAGGACGCAGAGTCCTGTTGAGTGTGGGGTTGCGTAAAGGCTCCCCCAGGGAGTTCAGGTGTACCCAAAGGCTTCCGCTGAGAGCACTTTTTGATGGCAGAAAGTGGCACCGTACGTGGTTTTTCGGGTCTAACTCGGGTTGAGCTTCTTGTTGCGGTTAGGGTTATGTTTAGGGTTGTTAGGAAAGAGTGAAGACGCAGAGTCCTGTTGAGTGTGGGGTTGCGTAAAGGCTCCCCCAGGGAGTTCAGGTGTACCCAAAGGCTTCCGCTGAGAGCACTTTTTGATGGCAGAAAGTGGCACCGTACGTGTTTTTTCGGGTCTAACTCGGGTTGAGCTTCTTGTTGCGGTTAGGGTTATGTTTAGGGTTGTTAGGAAAGAGTGAAGACGCAGAGTCCTGTTGAGTGTGGGGTTGCGTAAAGGCTCCCCCAGGGAGTTCAGGTGTACCCAAAGGCTTCCGCTGAGAGCACTTTTTGATGGCAGAAAGTGGCACCGTACGTGTTTTTTCGGGTCTAACTCGGGTTCAGCTTCTTGTTGCGGTTAGGGTTATGTTTAGGGTTGTTAGGAAAGAGTGAAGACGCAGAGTCCTGTTGAGTGTGGGGTTGCGTAAAGGCTCCCCCAGGGAGTTCAGGTGTTCCCAAAGGCTTCCGCTGAGAGCACTTTTTGATGGCAGAAAGTGGCACCGTACGTGTTTTTTCGGGTCTAACTCGGGTTCAGCTTCTTGTTGCGGTTAGGGTTATGTTTAGGGTTGTTAGGAAAGAGTGAGGACGCAGAGTCCTGTTGAGTGTGGGGTTGCGTAAAGGCTCCCCCAGGGAGTTCAGGTGTACCCAAAGGCTTCCTCTGAGAGCACTTTTTGATGGCAGAAAGTGGCACCGTACGTGTTTTTTCGGGTCTAACTCGGGTTGAGCTTCTTGTTGCGGTTAGGGTTATGTTTAGGGTTGTTAGGAAAGAGTGAAGACGCAGAGTCCTGTTGAGTGTGGGGTTGCGTAAAGGCTCCCCCAGGGAGTTCAGGTGTTCCCAAAGGCTTCCACTGAGAGCACTTTTTGATGGCAGAAAGTGGCACCGTACGTGTTTTTTCGGGTCTAACTCGGGTTGAGCTTCTTGTTGCGGTTAGGGTTATGTTTAGGGTTGTTAGGAAAGAGTGAAGACGCAGAGTCCTGTTGAGTGTGGGGTTGCGTAAAGGCTCCCCCAGGGAGTTCAGGTGTACCCAAAGGCTTCTGCTGAGAGCACTTTTTGATGGCAGAAAGTGGCACCGTACGTGTTTTTTCGGGTCTAACTCGGGTTCAGCTTCTTGTTGCGGTTAGGGTTATGTTTAGGGTTGTTAGGAAAGAGTGAAGACGCAGAGTCCTGTTGAGTGTGGGGTTGCGTAAAGGCTCCCCCAGGGAGTTCAGGTGTACCCAAAGGCTTCCGCTGAGAGCACTTTTTGATGGCAGAAAGTGGCACCGTACGTGGTTTTTCGGGTCTAACTCGGGTTGAGATTCTTGTTTAGGTTAGGGTTTTGTTTAGGGTTGTTAGGAAAGAGTGAAGACGCAGAGTCCTGTTGAGTGTGGGGTTGCGTAAAGGCTCCCCCAGGGAGTTCAGGTGTACCCAAAGGCTTCCGCTGAGAGCACTTTTTGATGGCAGAAAGTGGCACCGTACGTGTTTTTTCGGGTCTAACTCGGGTTCAGCTTCTTGTTGCGGTTAGGGTTATGTTTAGGGTTGTTAGGAAAGAGTGAAGACGCAGAGTCCTGTTGAGTGTGGGGTTGCGTAAAGGCTCCCCCAGGGAGTTCAGGTGTACCCAAAGGCTTCCGCTGAGAGCACTTTTGGATGGCAGAAAGTGGCACCGTACGTGGTTTTTCGGGTCTAACTCGGGTTCAGCTTCTTGTTGCGGTTAGGGTTATGTTTAGGGTTGTTAGGAAAGAGTGAAGACGCAGCGTCCTGTTGAGTGTGGGGTTGCGTAAAGGCTCCCCCAGGGAGTTCAGGTGTACCCAAAGGCTTCCGCTGAGAGCACTTTTGGATGGCAGAAAGTGGCACCGTACGTGTTTTTTCGGGTCTAACTCGGGTTGAGCTTCTTGTTGCGGTTAGGGTTATGTTTAGGGTTGTTAGGAAAGAGTGAAGACGCAGAGTCCTGTTGAGTGTGGGGTTGCGTAAAGGCTCCCCCAGGGAGTTCAGGTGTACCCAAAGGCTTCCGCTGAGAGCACTTTTTGATGGCAGAAAGTAGCACCGTACGTGTTTTTTCGGGTCTAACTCGGGTTCAGCTTCTTGTTGCGGTTAGGGTTATGTTTAGGGTTGTTTGGAAAGAGTGAAGACGCAGAGTCCTGTTGAGTGTGGGGGTTGCGTAAAGGCTCCCCCAGGGAGTTCAGGTGTACCCAAAGGCTTCCGCTGAGAGCACTTTTTGATGGCAGAAAGTGGCACCGTACATGTTTTTTCGGGTCTAACTCGGGTTGAGCTTCTTGTTGCGGTTAGGGTTATGTTTAGGGTTGTTAGGAAAGAGTGAAGACGCAGAGTCCTGTTGAGTGTGGGGTTGCGTAAAGGCTCCCCCAGGGAGTTCAGGTGTTCCCAAAGGCTTCCGCTGAGAGCACTTTTGGATGGCAGAAAGTGGCACCGCTGTGTTTTTTCGGGTCTAACTCGGGTTCAGCTTCGTGTTCCGGTTAGGGTTATGTTTAGGGTTGTTAGGAAAGAGTGAAGACGCAGAGTCCTGTTGAGTGTGGGGTTGCGTAAAGGCTCCCCCAGGGAGTTCAGGTGTACCCAAAGGCTTCTGCTGAGAGCACTTTTTGATGGCAGAAAGTGGCACCGTACGTGGTTTTTCGGGTCTAACTCGGGTTCAGCTTCTTGTTGCGGTTAGGGTTATGTTTAGGGTTGTTAGGAAAGAGTGAAGACGCAGAGTCCTGTTGAGTGTGGGGTTGCGTAAAGGCTCCCCCAGGGAGTTCAGGTGTACCCAAAGGCTTCCGCTGAGAGCACTTTTTGATGGCAGAAAGTGGCACCGTACGTGTTTTTTCGGGTCTAACTCGGGTTGAGCTTCTTGTTGCGGTTAGGGTTATGTTTAGGGTTGTTAGGAAAGAGTGAAGACGCAGAGTCCTGTTGAGTGTGGGGTTGCGTAAAGGCTCCCCCAGGGAGTTCAGGTGTACCCAAAGGCTTCCGCTGAGAGCACTTTTGGATGGCAGAAAGTGGCACCGTACGTGTTTTTTCGGGTCTAACTCGGGTTCAGCTTCTTGTTGCGGTTAGGGTTATGTTTAGGGTTGTTAGGAAAGAGTGAAGACGCAGAGTCCTGTTGAGTGTGGGGTTGCGTAAAGGCTCCCCCAGGGAGTTCAGGTGTACCCAAAGGCTTCCGCTGAGAGCACTTTTTGATGGCAGAAAGTGGCACCGTACGTGTTTTTTCGGGTCTAACTCGGGTTCAGCTTCTTGTTGCGGTTAGGGTTATGTTTAGGGTTGTTAGGAAAGAGTGAAGACGCAGAGTCCTGTTGAGCGTGGGGTTGCGTAAAGGCTCCCCCAGGGAGTTCAGGTGTACCCAAAGGCTTCCGCTGAGAGCACTTTTTGATGGCAGAAAGTGGCACCGTACGTGTTTTTTCGGGTCTAACTTGGGTTCAGCTTCTTGTTGCGGTTAGGGTTATGTTTAGGGTTGTTAGGAAAGAGTGAAGACGCAGAGTCCTGTTGAGTGTGGGGTTGCGTAAAGGCTCCCCCAGGGAGTTCAGGTGTACCCAAAGGCTTCCGCTGAGAGCACTTTTTGATGGCAGAAAGTGGCACCGTACGTGTTTTTTCGGGTCTAACTCGGGTTCAGCTTCTTGTTGCGGTTAGGGTTATGTTTAGGGTTGTTAGGAAAGAGTGAAGACGCAGAGTCCTGTTGAGTGTGGGGTTGCGTAAAGGCTCCCCCAGGGAGTTCAGGTGTACCCAAAGGCTTCCGCTGAGAGCACTTTTTGATGGCAGAAAGTGGCACCGTACGTGTTTTTTCGGGTCTAACTCGGGTTGAGCTTCTTGTTGCGGTTAGGGTTATGTTTAGGGTTGTTAGGAAAGAGTGAAGACGCAGAGTCCTGTTGAGTGTGGGGTTGCGTAAAGGCTCCCCCAGGGAGTTCAGGTGTACCCAAAGGCTTCCGCTGAGAGCACTTTTTGATGGCAGAAAGTGGCACCGTACGTGTTTTTTCGGGTCTAACTCGGGTTCAGCTTCTTGTTGCGGTTAGGGTTATGTTTAGGGTTGTTAGGAAAGAGTGAAGACGCAGAGTCCTGTTGAGTGTGGGGTTGCGTAAAGGCTCCCCCAGGGAGTTCAGGTGTACCCAAAGGCTTCCACTGAGAGCACTTTTTGATGGCAGAAAGTGGCACCGTACGTGTTTTTTCGGGTCTAACTCGGGTTCAGCTTCTTGTTGCGGTTAGGGTTATGTTTAGGATTGTTAGGAAAGAGTGAAGACGCAGAGTCCTGTTGAGTGTGGGGTTGCGTAAAGGCTCCCCCAGGGAGTTCAGGTGTACCCAAAGGCTTCCGCTGAGAGCACTTTTTGATGGCAGAAAGTGGCACCGTACGTGTTTTTTCGGGTCTAACTCGGGTTCAGCTTCTTGTTGCGGTTAGGGTTATGTTTAGGGTTGTTAGGAAAGAGTGAAGACGCAGAGTCCTGTTGAGTGTGGGGTTGCATAAAGGCTCCCCCAGGGAGTTCAGGTGTACCCAAAGGCTTCCGCTGAGAGCACTTTTGGATGGCAGAAAGTGGCACCGTACGTGTTTTTTCGGGTCTAACTCGGGTTCAGCTTCTTGTTGCGGTTAGGGTTATGTTTAGGGTTGTTAGGAAAGAGTGAAGACGCAGAGTCCTGTTGAGTGTGGGGTTGCGTAAATGCTCCTCCAGGGAGTTCAGGTGTTCCCAAAGGCTTCCGCTGAGAGCACTTTTTGATGGCAGAAAGTGGCACCGTACGTGTTTTTTCGGGTCTAACTCGGGTTCAGCTTCTTGTTGCGGTTAGGGTTATGTTTAGGGTTGTTAGGAAAGAGTGAAGACGCAGAGTCCTGTTGAGTGTGGGGTTGCGTAAAGGCTCCCCCAGGGAGTTCAGGTGTACCCAAAGGCTTCCGCTGAGAGCACTTTTGGATGGCAGAAAGTGGCACCGTACGTGTTTTTTCGGGTCTAACTCGGGTTCAGCTTCTTGTTGCGGTTAGGGTTATGTTTAGGATTGTTAGGAAAGAGTGAAGACGCAGAGTCCTGTTGAGTGTGGGGTTGCGTAAAGGCTCCCCCAGGGAGTTCAGGTGTTCCCAATGGCTTCCGCTGAGAGCACTTTTTGATGGCAGAAAGTGGCACCGTACGTGTTTTTTCGGGTCTAACTCGGGTTCAGCTTCTTGTTGCGGTTAGGGTTATGTTTAGGGTTGTTAGGAAAGAGTGAAGACGCAGAGTCCTGTTGAGTGTGGGGTTGCGTAAAGGCTCCCCCAGGGAGTTCAGGTGTACCCAAAGGCTTCCGCTGAGAGCACTTTTTGATGGCAGAAAGTGGCACCGTACGTGTTTTTTCGGGTCTAACTCGGGTTCAGCTTCTTGTTGCGGTTAGGGTTATGTTTAGGATTGTTAGGAAAGAGTGAAGACGCAGAGTCCTGTTGAGTGTGGGGTTGCGTAAAGGCTCCCCCAGGGAGTTCAGGTGTTCCCAAAGGCTTCCGCTGAGAGCACTTTTTGATGGCAGAAAGTGGCACCGTACGTGTTTTTTCGGGTCTAACTCGGGTTGAGCTTCTTGTTGCGGTTAGGGTTATGTTTAGGGTTGTTAGGAAAGAGTGAAGACGCAGAGTCCTGTTGAGTGTGGGGTTGCGTAAAGGCTCCCCCAGGGAGTTCAGGTGTACCCAAAGGCTTCCGCTGAGAGCACTTTTTGATGGCAGAAAGTGGCACCGTACGTGTTTTTTCGGGTCTAACTCGGGTTCAGCTTCTTGTTGCGGTTAGGGTTATGTTTAGGGTTGTTAGGAAAGAGTGAAGACGCAGAGTCCTGTTGAGTGTGGGGTTGCGTCAAGGCTCCCCCAGGGAGTTCAGGTGTACCCAAAGGCTTCCGCTGAGAGCACTTTTTGATGGCAGAAAGTGGCACCGTACGTGTTTTTTCGGGTCTAACTCGGGTTCAGCTTCTTGTTGCGGTTAGGGTTATGTTTAGGGTTGTTAGGAAAGAGTGAAGACGCAGAGTCCTGTTGAGTGTGGGGTTGCATAAAGGCTCCCCCAGGGAGTTCAGGTGTACCCAAAGGCTTCCGCTGAGAGCACTTTTTGATGGCAGAAAGTGGCACCGTACGTGTTTTTTCGGGTCTAACTCGGGTTCAGCTTCTTGTTGCGGTTAGGGTTATGTTTAGGGTTGTTAGGAAAGAGTGAAGACGCAGAGTCCTGTTGAGTGTGCGGTTGCGTAAAGGCTCCCCCAGGGAGTTCAGGTGTACCCAAAGGCTTCCGCTGAGAGCACTTTTTGATGGCAGAAAGTGGCACCGTACGTGTTTTTTCGGGTCTAACTTGGGTTCAGCTTCTTGTTGCGGTTAGGGTTATGTTTAGGGTTGTTAGGAAAGAGTGAAGACGCAGAGTCCTGTTGAGTGTGGGGTTGCGTAAAGGCTCCCCCAGGGAGTTCAGGTGTACCCAAAGGCTTCCGCTGAGAGCACTTTTTGATGGCAGAAAGTGGCACCGTACGTGTTTTTTCGGGTCTAACTCGGGTTCAGCTTCTTGTTGCGGTTAGGGTTATGTTTAGGGTTGTTAGGAAAGAGTGAAGACGCAGAGTCCTGTTGAGTGTGGGGTTGCGTAAAGGCTCCCCCAGGGAGTTCAGGTGTACCCAAAGGCTTCCGCTGAGAGCACTTTTTGATGGCAGAAAGTGGCACCGTACGTGTTTTTTCGGGTCTAACTCGGGTTCAGCTTCTTGTTGCGGTTAGGGTTATGTTTAGGGTTGTTAGGAAAGAGTGAAGACGCAGAGTCCTGTTGAGTGTGGGGTTGCGTAAAGGCTCCCCCAGGGAGTTCAGGTGTACCCAAAGGCTTCCGCTGAGAGCACTTTTTGATGGCAGAAAGTGGCACCGTACGTGTTTTTTCGGGTCTAACTCGGGTTCAGCTTCTTGTTGCGGTTAGGGTTATGTTTAGGGTTGTTAGGAAAGAGTGAAGACGCAGAGTCCTGTTGAGTGTGGGGTTGCGTAAAGGCTCCCCCAGGGAGTTCAGGTGTACCCAAAGGCTTCCGCTGAGAGCACTTTTTGATGGCAGAAAGTGGCACCGTACGTGTTTTTTCGGGTCTAACTCGGGTTCAGCTTCTTGTTGCGGTTAGGGTTATGTTTAGGGTTGTTAGGAAAGAGTGAAGACGCAGAGTCCTGTTGAGTGTGGGGTTGCGTAAAGGCTCCCCCAGGGAGTTCAGGTGTACCCAAAGGCTTCCGCTGAGAGCACTTTTTGATGGCAGAAAGTGGCACCGTACGTGTTTTTTCGGGTCTAACTCGGGTTCAGCTTCTTGTTGCGGTTAGGGTTATGTTTAGGGTTGTTAGGAAAGAGTGAAGACGCAGAGTCCTGTTGAGTGTGGGGTTGCGTAAAGGCTCCCCCAGGGAGTTCAGGTGTACCCAAAGGCTTCCGCTGAGAGCACTTTTTGATGGCAGAAAGTGGCACCGTACGTGTTTTTTCGGGTCTAACTCGGGTTCAGCTTCTTGTTGCGGTTAGGGTTATGTTTAGGGTTGTTAGGAAAGAGTGAAGACGCAGAGTCCTGTTGAGTGTGGGGTTGCGTAAAGGCTCCCCCAGGGAGTTCAGGTGTTCCCAATGGCTTCCGCTGAGAGCACTTTTTGATGGCAGAAAGTGGCACCGTACGTGTTTTTTCGGGTCTAACTCGGGTTCAGCTTCTTGTTGCGGTTAGGGTTATGTTTAGGGTTGTTAGGAAAGAGTGAAGACGCAGAGTCCTGTTGAGTGTGGGGTTGCGTAAAGGCTCCCCCAGGGAGTTCAGGTGTACCCAAAGGCTTCCGCTGAGAGCACTTTTTGATGGCAGAAAGTGGCACCGTACGTGTTTTTTCGGGTCTAACTCGGGTTCAGCTTCTTGTTGCGGTTAGGGTTATGTTTAGGATTGTTAGGAAAGAGTGAAGACGCAGAGTCCTGTTGAGTGTGGGGTTGCGTAAAGGCTCCCCCAGGGAGTTCAGGTGTTCCCAAAGGCTTCCGCTGAGAGCACTTTTTGATGGCAGAAAGTGGCACCGTACGTGTTTTTTCGGGTCTAACTCGGGTTGAGCTTCTTGTTGCGGTTAGGGTTATGTTTAGGGTTGTTAGGAAAGAGTGAAGACGCAGAGTCCTGTTGAGTGTGGGGTTGCGTAAAGGCTCCCCCAGGGAGTTCAGGTGTACCCAAAGGCTTCCGCTGAGAGCACTTTTGGATGGCAGAAAGTGGCACCGTACGTGTTTTTTCGGGTCTAACTCGGGTTCAGCTTCTTGTTGCGGTTAGGGTTATGTTTAGGGTTGTTAGGAAAGAGTGAAGACGCAGAGTCCTGTTGAGTGTGGGGTTGCGTCAAGGCTCCCCCAGGGAGTTCAGGTGTACCCAAAGGCTTCCGCTGAGAGCACTTTTTGATGGCAGAAAGTGGCACCGTACGTGTTTTTTCGGGTCTAACTCGGGTTCAGCTTCTTGTTGCGGTTAGGGTTATGTTTAGGGTTGTTAGGAAAGAGTGAAGACGCAGAGTCCTGTTGAGTGTGGGGTTGCGTCAAGGCTCCCCCAGGGAGTTCAGGTGTACCCAAAGGCTTCCGCTGAGAGCACTTTTTGATGGCAGAAAGTGGCACCGTACGTGTTTTTTCGGGTCTAACTCGGGTTCAGCTTCTTGTTGCGGTTAGGGTTATGTTTAGGGTTGTTAGGAAAGAGTGAAGACGCAGAGTCCTGTTGAGTGTGCGGTTGCGTAAAGGCTCCCCCAGGGAGTTCAGGTGTACCCAAAGGCTTCCGCTGAGAGCACTTTTTGATGGCAGAAAGTGGCACCGTACGTGTTTTTTCGGGTCTAACTTGGGTTCAGCTTCTTGTTGCGGTTAGGGTTATGTTTAGGGTTGTTAGGAAAGAGTGAAGACGCAGAGTCCTGTTGAGTGTGGGGTTGCGTAAAGGCTCCCCCAGGGAGTTCAGGTGTACCCAAAGGCTTCCGCTGAGAGCACTTTTTGATGGCAGAAAGTGGCACCGTACGTGTTTTTTCGGGTCTAACTCGGGTTGAGCTTCTTGTTGCGGTTAGGGTTATGTTTAGGGTTGTTAGGAAAGAGTGAAGACGCAGAGTCCTGTTGAGTGTGGGGTTGCGTAAAGGCTCCCCCAGGGAGTTCAGGTGTACCCAAAGGCTTCCGCTGAGAGCACTTTTGGATGGCAGAAAGTGGCACCGTACGTGGTTTTTCGGGTCTAACTCGGGTTCAGCTTCTTGTTGCGGTTAGGGTTATGTTTAGGGTTGTTAGGAAAGAGTGAAGACGCAGAGTCCTGTTGAGTGTGGGGTTGCGTAAAGGCTCCCCCAGGGAGTTCAGGTGTACCCAAAGGCTTCCGCTGAGAGCACTTTTTGATGGCAGAAAGTGGCACCGTACGTGTTTTTTCGGGTCTAACTCGGGTTGAGCTTCTTGTTGCGGTTAGGGTTATGTTTAGGGTTGTTAGGAAAGAGTGAAGACGCAGAGTCCTGTTGAGTGTGGGGTTGCGTAAAGGCTCCCCCAGGGAGTTCAGGTGTACCCAAAGGCTTCCGCTGAGAGCACTTTTTGATGGCAGAAAGTGGCACCGTACGTGTTTTTTCGGGTCTAACTCGGGTTCAGCTTCTTGTTGCGGTTAGGGTTATGTTTAGGGTTGTTAGGAAAGAGTGAAGACGCAGAGTCCTGTTGAGTGTGGGGTTGCGTAAAGGCTCCCCCAGGGAGTTCAGGTGTACCCAAAGGCTTCCGCTGAGAGCACTTTTTGATGGCAGAAAGTGGCACCGTACGTGTTTTTTCGGGTCTAACTCGGGTTCAGCTTCTTGTTGCGGTTAGGGTTATGTTTAGGGTTGTTAGGAAAGAGTGAAGACGCAGAGTCCTGTTGAGTGTGGGGTTGCGTAAAGGCTCCCCCAGGGAGTTCAGGTGTACCCAAAGGCTTCCGCTGAGAGCACTTTTTGATGGCAGAAAGTGGCACCGTACGTGTTTTTTCGGGTCTAACTCGGGTTCAGCTTCTTGTTGCGGTTAGGGTTATGTTTAGGGTTGTTAGGAAAGAGTGAAGACGCAGAGTCCTGTTGAGTGTGGGGTTGCGTAAAGGCTCCCCCAGGGAGTTCAGGTGTACCCAAAGGCTTCCGCTGAGAGCACTTTTTGATGGCAGAAAGTGGCACCGTACGTGTTTTTTCGGGTCTAACTCGGGTTCAGCTTCTTGTTGCGGTTAGGGTTATGTTTAGGGTTGTTAGGAAAGAGTGAAGACGCAGAGTCCTGTTGAGTGTGGGGTTGCGTAAAGGCTCCCCCAGGGAGTTCAGGTGTACCCAAAGGCTTCCACTGAGAGCACTTTTTGATGGCAGAAAGTGGCACCGTACGTGTTTTTTCGGGTCTAACTCGGGTTCAGCTTCTTGTTGCGGTTAGGGTTATGTTTAGGGTTGTTAGGAAAGAGTGAAGACGCAGAGTCCTGTTGAGTGTGGGGTTGCGTAAAGGCTCCCCCAGGGAGTTCAGGTGTACCCAAAGGCTTCCGCTGAGAGCACTTTTTGATGGCAGAAAGTGGCACCGTACGTGTTTTTTCGGGTCTAACTCGGGTTCAGCTTCTTGTTGCGGTTAGGGTTATGTTTAGGGTTGTTAGGAAAGAGTGAAGACGCAGAGTCCTGTTGAGTGTGGGGTTGCATAAAGGCTCCCCCAGGGAGTTCAGGTGTACCCAAAGGCTTCCGCTGAGAGCACTTTTGGATGGCAGAAAGTGGCACCGTACGTGTTTTTTCGGGTCTAACTCGGGTTCAGCTTCTTGTTGCGGTTAGGGTTATGTTTAGGGTTGTTAGGAAAGAGTGAAGACGCAGAGTCCTGTTGAGCGTGGGGTTGCGTAAAGGCTCCCCCAGGGAGTTCAGGTGTACCCAAAGGCTTCCGCTGAGAGCACTTTTTGATGGCAGAAAGTGGCACCGTACATGTTTTTTCGGGTCTAACTCGGGTTCAGCTTCTTGTTGCGGTTAGGGTTATGTTTAGGGTTGTTAGGAAAGAGTGAAGACGCAGAGTCCTGTTGAGTGTGGGGTTGCGTAAAGGCTCCCCCAGGGAGTTCAGGTGTTCCCAAAGGCTTCTGCTGAGAGCACTTTTTGATGGCAGAAAGTGGCACCGTACGTGTTTTTTCGGGTCTAACTTGGGTTCAGCTTCTTGTTGCGGTTAGGGTTATGTTTAGGGTTGTTAGGAAAGAGTGAAGACGCAGAGTCCTGTTGAGTGTGGGGTTGCGTAAAGGCTCCCCCAGGGAGTTCAGGTGTACCCAAAGGCTTCCGCTGAGAGCACTTTTTGATGGCAGAAAGTGGCACCGTACGTGTTTTTTCGGGTCTAACTCGGGTTGAGCTTCTTGTTGCGGTTAGGGTTATGTTTAGGGTTGTTAGGAAAGAGTGAAGACGCAGAGTCCTGTTGAGTGTGGGGTTGCGTAAAGGCTCCCCCAGGGAGTTCAGGTGTACCCAAAGGCTTCCGCTGAGAGCACTTTTGGATGGCAGAAAGTGGCACCGTACGTGTTTTTTCGGGTCTAACTCGGGTTGAGCTTCTTGTTGCGGTTAGGGTTATGTTTAGGGTTGTTAGGAAAGAGTGAAGACGCAGAGTCCTGTTGAGTGTGGGGTTGCGTAAAGGCTCCCCCAGGGAGTTCAGGTGTACCCAAAGGCTTCCGCTGAGAGTAATTTTTGATGGCAGAAAGTGGCACCGTACGTGTTTTTTCGGGTCTAACTCGGGTTCAGCTTCTTGTTGCGGTTAGGGTTATGTTTAGGGTTGTTAGGAAAGAGTGAGGACGCAGAGTCCTGTTGAGTGTGGGGTTGCGTAAAGCTCCCCCAGGGAGTTCAGGTGTTCCCAAAGGCTTCCGCTGAGAGCACTTTTTGATGGCAGAAAGTGGCACCGTACGTGTTTTTTCGGGTCTAACTCGGGTTCAGCTTCTTGTTGCGGTTAGGGTTATGTTTAGGGTTGTTAGGAAAGAGTGAAGGCGCAGAGTCCTGTTGAGTGTGGGGTTGCGTAAAGGCTCCCCCAGGGAGTTCAGGTGTACCCAAAGGCTTCCGCTGAGAGCACTTTTGGATGGCAGAAAGTGGCACCGTACGTGTTTTTTCGGGTCTAACTCGGGTTCAGCTTCTTGTTGCGGTTAGGGTTATGTTTAGGGTTGTTAGGAAAGAGTGAAGACGCAGAGTCCTGTTGAGTGTGGGGTTGCGTAAAGGCTCCCCCAGGGAGTTCAGGTGTACCCAAAGGCTTCCGCTGAGAGCACTTTTTGATGGCAGAAAGTGGCACCGTACGTGTTTTTTCGGGTCTAACTCGGGTTGAGCTTCTTGTTGCGGTTAGGGTTATGTTTAGGGTTGTTAGGAAAGAGTGAAGACGCAGAGTCCTGTTGAGTGTGGGGTTGCGTAAAGGCTCCCCCAGGGAGTTCAGGTGTACCCAAAGGCTTCCGCTGAGAGCACTTTTTGATGGCAGAAAGTGGCACCGTACGTGTTTTTTCGGGTCTAACTCGGGTTCAGCTTCTTGTTGCGGTTAGGGTTATGTTTAGGGTTGTTTGGAAAGAGTGAAGACGCAGAGTCCTGTTGAGTGTGGGGTTGCGTAAAGGCTCCCCCAGGGAGTTCAGGTGTACCCAAAGGCTTCCGCTGAGAGCACTTTTTGATGGCAGAAAGTGGCACCGTACGTGTTTTTTCGGGTCTAACTCGGGTTCAGCTTCTTGTTGCGGTTAGGGTTATGTTTAGGGTTGTTAGGAAAGAGTGAAGACGCAGAGTCCTGTTGAGTGTGGGGTTGCGTAAAGGCTCCCCCAGGGAGTTCAGGTGTACCCAAAGGCTTCCGCTGAGAGCACTTTTTGATGGCAGAAAGTGGCACTGTACGTGTTTTTTCGGGTCTAACTCGGGTTCAGCTTCTTGTTGCGGTTAGGGTTATGTTTAGGGTTGTTAGGAAAGAGTGAAGACGCAGAGTCCTGTTGAGTGTGGGGTTGCGTAAAGGCTCCCCCAGGGAGTTCAGGTGTACCCAAAGGCTTCCGCTGAGAGCACTTTTTGATGGCAGAAAGTGGCACCGTACGTGCTTTTTCGGGTCTAACTCGGGTTCAGCTTCTTGTTGCGGTTAGGGTTATGTTTAGGGTTGTTAGGAAAGAGTGAAGACGCAGAGTCCTGTTGAGTGTGGGGTTGCGTAAAGGCTCCCCCAGGGAGTTCAGGTGTACCCAAAGGCTTCCGCTGAGAGCACTTTTTGATGGCAGAAAGTGGCACCGTACGTGTTTTTTCGGGTCTAACTCGGGTTCAGCTTCTTGTTGCGGTTAGGGTTATGTTTAGGGTTGTTAGGAAAGAGTGAAGACGCAGAGTCCTGTTGAGTGTGGGGTTGCGTAAAGGCTCCCCCAGGGAGTTCAGGTGTACCCAAAGGCTTCCGCTGAGAGCACTTTTGGATGGCAGAAAGTGGCACCGTACGTGTTTTTTCGGGTCTAACTCGGGTTGAGCTTCTTGTTGCGGTTAGGGTTATGTTTAGGGTTGTTAGGAAAGAGTGAAGACGCAGAGTCCTGTTGAGTGTGGGGTTGCGTAAAGGCTCCCCCAGGGAGTTCAGGTGTACACAAAGGCTTCCGCTGAGAGCACTTTTTGATGGCAGAAAGTGGCACCGTACGTGTTTTTATGGGTCTAACTCGGGTTGAGCTTCTTGTTGCGGTTAGGGTTATGTTTAGGGTTGTTAGGAAAGAGTGAAGACGCAGAGTCCTGTTGAGTGTGGGGTTGCGTAAAGGCTCCCCCAGGGAGTTCAGGTGTACCCAAAGGCTTCCGCTGAGAGCACTTTTTGATGGCAGAAAGTGGCACCGTACGTGGTTTTTCGGGTCTAACTCGGGTTCAGCTTCTTGTTGCGGTTAGGGTTATGTTTAGGGTTGTTAGGAAAGAGTGAAGACGCAGAGTCCTGTTGAGTGTGGGGTTGCGTAAAGGCTCCCCCAGGGAGTTCAGGTGTACCCAAAGGCTTCCGCTGAGAGCACTTTTTGATGGCAGAAAGTGGCACCGTACGTGTTTTTTCGGGTCTAACTCGGGTTGAGCTTCTTGTTGCGGTTAGGGTTATGTTTAGGGTTGTTAGGAAAGAGTGAAGACGCAGAGTCCTGTTGAGTGTGGGGTTGCGTAAAGGCTCCCCCAGGGAGTTCAGGTGTACCCAAAGGCTTCCGCTGAGAGCACTTTTTGATGGCAGAAAGTGGCACCGTACGTGTTTTTTCGGGTCTAACTCGGGTTCAGCTTCTTGTTGCGGTTAGGGTTATGTTTAGGGTTGTTAGGAAAGAGTGAAGACGCAGAGTCCTGTTGAGTGTGGGGTTGCGTAAAGGCTCCCCCAGGGAGTTCAGGTGTACCCAAAGGCTTCCGCTGAGAGCACTTTTTGATGGCAGAAAGTGGCACCGTACGTGTTTTTTCGGGTCTAACTCGGGTTCAGCTTCTTGTTGCGGTTAGGGTTATGTTTAGGGTTGTTAGGAAAGAGTGAAGACGCAGAGTCCTGTTGAGTGTGGGGTTGCGTAAAGGCTCCCCCAGGGAGTTCAGGTGTTCCCAAAGGCTTCCGCTGAGAGCACTTTTTGATGGCAGAAAGTGGCACCGTACGTGTTTTTTCGGGTCTAACTCGGGTTCAGCTTCTTGTTGCGGTTAGGGTTATGTTTAGGGTTGTTAGGAAAGAGTGAAGACGCAGAGTCCTGTTGAGTGTGGGGTTGCGTCAAGGCTCCCCCAGGGAGTTCAGGTGTACCCAAAGGCTTCCGCTGAGAGCACTTTTTGATGGCAGAAAGTGGCACCGTACGTGGTTTTTCGGGTCTAACTCGGGTTGAGCTTCTTGTTGCGGTTAGGGTTATGTTTAGAGTTGTTAGGAAAGAGTGAAGACGCAGAGTCCTGTTGAGTGTGGGGTTGCGTAAAGGCTCCCTCAGGGAGTTCAGGTGTACCCAAAGGCTTCCGCTGAGAGCACTTTTTGATGGCAGAAAGTGGCACCGTACGTGTTTTTTCGGGTCTAACTCGGGTTCAGCTTCTTGTTGCGGTTAGGGTTATGTTTAGGGTTGTTAGGAAAGAGTGAAGACGGAGAGTCCTGTTGAGTGTGGGGTTGCATAAAGGCTCCCCCAGGGAGTTCAGGTGTACCCAAAGGCTTCCGCTGAGAGCACTTTTTGATGGCAGAAAGTGGCACCGTACGTGTTTTTTCGGGTCTAACTCGGGTTCAGCTTCTTGTTGCGGTTAGGGTTATGTTTAGAGTTGTTAGGAAAGAGTGAAGACGCAGAGTCCTGTTGAGTGTGGGGTTGCGTAAAGGCTCCCCCAGGGAGTTCAGGTGTACCCAAAGGCTTCCGCTGAGAGCACTTTTGGATGGCAGAAAGTGGCACCGTACGTGTTTTTTCGGGTCTAACTCGGGTTCAGCTTCTTGTTGCGGTTAGGGTTATGTTTAGGGTTGTTAGGAAAGAGTGAAGACGCAGAGTCCTGTTGAGTGTGGGGTTGCGTAAAGGCTCCCCCAGGGAGTTCAGGTGTACCCAAAGGCTTCCGCTGAGAGCACTTTTTGATGGCAGAAAGTGGCACCGTACGTGTTTTTTCGGGTCTAACTCGGGTTCAGCTTCTTGTTGCGGTTAGGGTTATGTTTAGGGTTGTTAGGAAAGAGTGAAGACGCAGAGTCCTGTTGAGTGTGGGGTTGCGTAAAGGCTCCCCCAGGGAGTTCAGGTGTACCCAAAGGTTTCCGCTGAGAGCACTTTTTGATGGCAGAAAGTGGCACCGTACGTGTTTTTTCGGGTCTAACTCGGGTTCAGCTTCTTGTTGCGGTTAGGGTTATGTTTAGGGTTGTTAGGAAAGAGTGAAGACGCAGAGTCCTGTTGAGTGTGGGGTTGCGTAAAGGCTCCCCCAGGGAGTTCAGGTGTACCCAAAGGCTTCCGCTGAGAGCACTTTTTGATGGCAGAAAGTGGCACCGTACGTGTTTTTTCGGGTCTAACTCGGGTTGAGCTTCTTGTTGCGGTTAGGGTTATGTTTAGGGTTGTTAGGAAAGAGTGAAGACGCAGAGTCCTGTTGAGTGTGGGGTTGCGTAAAGGCCCCCCAGGGAGTTCAGGTGTACCCAAAGGCTTCCGCTGAGAGCACTTTTTGATGGCAGAAAGTGGCACCGTACGTGTTTTTTCGGGTCTAACTCGGGTTCAGCTTCTTGTTGCGGTTAGGGTTATGTTTAGGGTTGTTAGGAAAGAGTGAAGACGCAGAGTCCTGTTGAGTGTGGGGTTGCGTAAAGGCTCCCCCAGGGAGTTCAGGTGTACCCAAAGGCTTCCGCTGAGAGCACTTTTTGATGGCAGAAAGTGGCACCGTACGTGTTTTTTCGGGTCTAACTCGGGTTCAGCTTCTTGTTGCGGTTAGGGTTATGTTTAGGGTTGTTAGGAAAGAGTGAAGACGCAGAGTCCTGTTGAGTGTGGGGTTGCATAAAGGCTCCCCCAGGGAGTTCAGGTGTACCCAAAGGCTTCCGCTGAGAGCACTTTTTGATGGCAGAAAGTGGCACCGTACGTGTTTTTTCGGGTCTAACTCGGGTTCAGCTTCTTGTTGCGGTTAGGGTTATGTTTAGGGTTGTTAGGAAAGAGTGAAGACGCAGAGTCCTGTTGAGTGTGGGGTTGCGTAAAGGCTCCCCCAGGGAGTTCAGGTGTTCCCAAAGGCTTCCGCTGAGAGCACTTTTTGATGGCAGAAAGTGGCACCGTACGTGTTTTTTCGGGTCTAACTCGGGTTGAGCTTCTTGTTGCGGTTAGGGTTATGTTTAGGGTTGTTAGGAAAGAGTGAAGACGCAGAGTCCTGTTGAGTGTGGGGTTGCGTAAAGGCTCCCCCAGGGAGTTCAGGTGTACCCAAAGGCTTCCGCTGAGAGCACTTTTTGATGGCAGAAAGTGGCACCGTACGTGTTTTTTCGGGTTTAACTCGGGTTCAGCTTCTTGTTGCGGTTAGGGTTATGTTTAGAGTTGTTAGGAAAGAGTGAAGACGCAGAGTCCTGTTGAGCGTGGGGTTGCGTAAAGGCTCCCCCAGGGAGTTCAGGTGTACCCAAAGGCTTCCGCTGAGAGCACTTTTTGATGGCAGAAAGTGGCACCGTACGTGTTTTTTCGGGTCTAACTCGGGTTCAGCTTCTTGTTGCGGTTAGGGTTATGTTTAGGGTTGTTAGGAAAGAGTGAAGACGCAGAGTCCTGTTGAGTGTGGGGTTGCGTAAAGGCTCTCCCAGGGAGTTCAGGTGTACCCAAAGGCTTCCGCTGAGAGCACTTTTTGATGGCAGAAAGTGGCACCGTACGTGTTTTTTCGGGTCTAACTCGGGTTGAGCTTCTTGTTGCGGTTAGGGTTATGTTTAGGGTTGTTAGGAAAGAGTGAAGACGCAGAGTCCTGTTGAGTGTGGGGTTGCGTAAAGGCTCCCCCAGGGAGTTCAGGTGTACCCAAAGGCTTCCGCTGAGAGCACTTTTTGATGGCAGAAAGTGGCACCGTACGTGTTTTTTCGGGTCTAACTCGGGTTGAGCTTCCTGTTCCGGTTAGGGTTATGTTTAGGGTTGTTAGGAAAGAGTGAAGACGCAGAGTCCTGTTGAGTGTGGGGTTGCGTAAAGGCTCCCCCAGGGAGTTCAGGTGTACCCAAAGGCTTCCGCTGAGAGCACTTTTTGATGGCAGAAAGTGGCACCGTACGTGTTTTTTCGGGTCTAACTCGGATTCAGCTTCTTGTTGCGGTTAGGGTTATGTTTAGGGTTGTTAGGAAAGAGTGAAGACGCAGGGTCCTGTTGAGTGTGGGGTTGCGTAAAGGCTCCCCCAGGGAGTTCAGGTGTACCCAAAGGCTTCCGCTGAGAGCACTTTTTGATGGCAGAAAGTGGCACCGTACGTGTTTTTTCGGGTCTAACTCGGGTTCAGCTTCTTGTTGCGGTTAGGGTTATGTTTAGGGTTGTTAGGAAAGAGTGAGGACGCAGAGTCCTGTTGAGTGTGGGGTTGCGTAAAGGCTCCCCCAGGGAGTTCAGGTGTACCCAAAGGCTTCCGCTGAGAGCACTTTTTGATGGCAGAAAGTGGCACCGTACGTGTTTTTTCGGGTCTAACTCGGGTTCAGCTTCTTGTTGCGGTTAGGGTTATGTTTAGGGTTGTTAGGAAAGAGTGAAGACGCAGAGTCCTGTTGAGTGTGGGGTTGCGTAAAGGCTCCCCCAGGGAGTTCAGGTGTACCCAAAGGCTTCCGCTGAGAGCACTTTTTGATGGCAGAAAGTGGCACCGTACGTGTTTTTTCGGGTCTAACTCGGGTTGAGCTTCTTGTTGCGGTTAGGGTTATGTTTAGGGTTGTTAGGAAAGAGTGAAGACGCAGAGTCCTGTTGAGTGTGGGGTTGCGTAAAGGCTCCCCCAGGGAGTTCAGGTGTACCCAAAGGCTTCCGCTGAGAGCACTTTTTGATGGCAGAAAGTGGCACCGTACGTGTTTTTTCGGGTCTAACTCGGGTTGAGCTTCTTGTTGCGGTTAGGGTTATGTTTAGGGTTGTTAGGAAAGAGTGAAGACGCAGAGTCCTGTTGAGTGTGGGGTTGCGTAAAGGCTCCCCCAGGGAGTTCAGGTGTACCCAAAGGCTTCCGCTGAGAGCACTTTTTGATGGCAGAAAGTGGCACCGTACGTGTTTTTTCGGGTCTAACTCGGGTTGAGCTTCTTGTTGCGGTTAGGGTTATGTTTAGGGTTGTTAGGAAAGAGTGAAGAAGCAGAGTCCTGTTGAGTGTGGGGTTGCGTAAAGGCTCCCCCAGGGAGTTCAGGTGTACCCAAAGGCTTCCGCTGAGAGCACTTTTTGATGGCAGAAAGTGGCACCGTACGTGTTTTTTCGGGTCTAACTCGGGTTCAGCTTCTTGTTGCGGTTAGGGTTATGTTTAGGGTTGTTAGGAAAGAGTGAAGACGCAGAGTCCTGTTGAGTGTGGGGTTGCGTAAAGGCTCCCCCAGGGAGTTCAGGTGTACCCAAAGGCTTCCGCTGAGAGCACTTTTTGATGGCAGAAAGTGGCACCGTACGTGTTTTTTCAGGTCTAACTCGGGTTCAGCTTCTTGTTGCGGTTAGGGTTATGTTTAGGGTTGTTAGGAAAGAGTGAAGACGCAGAGTCCTGTTGAGTGTGGGGTTGCGTAAAGGCTCCCCCAGGGAGTTCAGGTGTACCCAAAGGCTTCCGCTGAGAGCACTTTTTGATGGCAGAAAGTGGCACCGTACGTGTTTTTTCGGGTCTAACTCGGGTTCAGCTTCTTGTTGCGGTTAGGGTTATGTTTAGGGTTGTTAGGAAAGAGTGAAGACGCAGAGTCCTGTTGAGTGTGGGGTTGCGTAAAGGCTCCCCCAGGGAGTTCAGGTGTACCCAAAGGCTTCCGCTGAGAGCACTTTTGGATGGCAGAAAGTGGCACCGTACGTGTTTTTTCGGGTCTAACTCGGGTTCAGCTTCTTGTTGCGGTTAGGGTTATGTTTAGGGTTGTTAGGAAAGAGTGAAGACGCAGAGTCCTGTTGAGTGTGGGGTTGCGTAAAGGCTCCCCCAGGGAGTTCAGGTGTACCCAAAGGCTTCCGCTGAGAGCACTTTTTGATGGCAGAAAGTGGCACCGTACGTGTTTTTTCGGGTCTAACTCGGGTTCAGCTTCTTGTTGCGGTTAGGGTTATGTTTAGGGTTGTTAGGAAAGAGTGAAGACGCAGAGTCCTGTTGAGTGTGGGGTTGCGTAAAGGCTCCCCCAGGGAGTTCAGGTGTACCCAAAGGCTTCCGCTGAGAGCACTTTTTGATGGCAGAAAGTGGCACCGTACGTGTTTTTTCGGGTCTAACTCGGGTTCAGCTTCTTGTTGCGGTTAGGGTTATGTTTAGGGTTGTTAGGAAAGAGTGAAGACGCAGAGTCCTGTTGAGTGTGGGGTTGCGTAAAGGCTCCCCCAGGGAGTTCAGGTGTACCCAAAGGCTTCCGCTGAGAGCACTTTTTGATGGCAGAAAGTGGCACCGTACGTGTTTTTTCGGGTCTAACTCGGGTTCAGCTTCTTGTTGCGGTTAGGGTTATGTTTAGGGTTGTTAGGAAAGAGTGAAGACGCAGAGTCCTGTTGAGTGTGGGGTTGCGTAAAGGCTCCCCCAGGGAGTTCAGGTGTTCCCAAAGGCTTCCGCTGAGAGCACTTTTTGATGGCAGAAAGTGGCACCGTATGTGTTTTTTCGGGTCTAACTCGGGTTCAGCTTCTTGTTGCGGTTAGGGTTATGTTTAAGGTTCTTAGGAAAGAGTGAAGACGCAGAGTCCTGTTGAGTGTGGGGTTGCGTAAAGGCTCCCCCAGGGAGTTCAGGTGTTCCCAAAGGCTTCCGCTGAGAGCACTTTTTGATGGCAGAAAGTGGCACCGTACGTGTTTTTTCGGGTCTAACTCGGGTTGAGCTTCTTGTTGCGGTTAGGGTTATGTTTAGGGTTGTTAGGAAAGAGTGAAGACGCAGAGTCCTGTTGAGTGTGGGGTTGCGTAAAGGCTCCCCCAGGGAGTTCAGGTGTACCCAAAGGCTTCCGCTGAGAGCACTTTTTGATGGCAGAAAGTGGCACCGTACGTGTTTTTTCGGGTCTAACTTGGGTTGAGCTTCTTGTTGCGGTTAGGGTTATGTTTAGGGTTGTTAGGAAAGAGTGAAGACGCAGAGTCCTGTTGAGTGTGGGGTTGCGTAAAGGCTCCCCCAGGGAGTTCAGGTGTACCCAAAGGCTTCCGCTGAGAGCACTTTTTGATGGCAGAAAGTGGCACCGTACGTGTTTTTTCGGGTCTAACTCGGGTTCAGCTTCTTGTTGCGGTTAGGGTTATGTTTAGGGTTGTTAGGAAAGAGTGAAGACGCAGAGTCCTGTTGAGTGTGGGGTTGCGTAAAGGCTCCCCCAGGGAGTTCAGGTGTTCCCAAAGGCTTCCGCTGAGAGCACTTTTTGATGGCAGAAAGTGGCACCGTACGTGTTTTTTCGGGTCTAACTCGGGTTGAGCTTCTTGTTGCGGTTAGGGTTATGTTTAGGGTTGTTAGGAAAGAGTGAAGACGCAGAGTCCTGTTGAGTGTGGGGTTGCGTAAAGGCTCCCCCAGGGAGTTCAGGTGTACCCAAAGGCTTCCGCTGAGAGCACTTTTTGATGGCAGAAAGTGGCACCGTACGTGTTTTTTCGGGTTTAACTCGGGTTCAGCTTCTTGTTGCGGTTAGGGTTATGTTTAGAGTTGTTAGGAAAGAGTGAAGACGCAGAGTCCTGTTGAGCGTGGGGTTGCGTAAAGGCTCCCCCAGGGAGTTCAGGTGTACCCAAAGGCTTCCGCTGAGAGCACTTTTTGATGGCAGAAAGTGGCACCGTACGTGTTTTTTCGGGTCTAACTCGGGTTCAGCTTCTTGTTGCGGTTAGGGTTATGTTTAGGGTTGTTAGGAAAGAGTGAAGACGCAGAGTCCTGTTGAGTGTGGGGTTGCGTAAAGGCTCCCCCAGGGAGTTCAGGTGTACCCAAAGGCTTCCGCTGAGAGCACTTTTTGATGGCAGAAAGTGGCACCGTACGTGTTTTTTCGGGTCTAACTCGGGTTCAGCTTCTTGTTGCGGTTAGGGTTATGTTTAGGGTTGTTAGGAAAGAGTGAAGACGCAGAGTCCTGTTGAGTGTGGGGTTGCGTAAAGGCTCCCCCAGGGAGTTCAGGTGTACCCAAAGGCTTCCGCTGAGAGCACTTTTTGATGGCAGAAAGTGGCACCGTACGTGTTTTTTCGGGTCTAACTCGGGTTGAGCTTCTTGTTCCGGTTAGGGTTATGTTTAGGGTTGTTAGGAAAGAGTGAAGACGCAGAGTCCTGTTGAGTGTGGGGTTGCGTAAAGGCTCCCCCAGGGAGTTCAGGTGTACCCAAAGGCTTCCGCTGAGAGCACTTTTTGATGGCAGAAAGTGGCACCGTACGTGTTTTTTCGGGTCTAACTCGGTTTCAGCTTCTTGTTCCGGTTAGGGTTATGTTTAGGGATGTTAGGAAAGAGTGAAGACGCAGAGTCCTGTTGAGTGTGGGGTTGCGTAAAGGCTCCCCCAGGGAGTTCAGGTGTACCCAAAGGCTTCCGCTGAGAGCACTTTTTGATGGCAGAAAGTGGCACCGTACGTGTTTTTTCGGGTCTAACTCGGGTTCAGCTTCTTGTTGCGGTTAGGGTTATGTTTAGGGTTGTTAGGAAAGAGTGAGGACGCAGAGTCCTGTTGAGTGTGGGGTTGCGTAAAGGCTCCCCCAGGGAGTTCAGGTGTACCCAAAGGCTTCCGCTGAGAGCACTTTTTGATGGCAGAAAGTGGCACCGTACGTGTTTTTTCGGGTCTAACTCGGGTTCAGCTTCTTGTTGCGGTTAGGGTTATGTTTAGGGTTGTTAGGAAAGAGTGAAGACGCAGAGTCCTGTTGAGTGTGGGGTTGCGTAAAGGCTCCCCCAGGGAGTTCAGGTGTACCCAAAGGCTTCCGCTGAGAGCACTTTTTGATGGCAGAAAGTGGCACCGTACGTGTTTTTTCGGGTCTAACTCGGGTTGAGCTTCTTGTTGCGGTTAGGGTTATGTTTAGGGTTGTTAGGAAAGAGTGAAGACGCAGAGTCCTGTTGAGTGTGGGGTTGCGTAAAGGCTCCCCCAGGGAGTTCAGGTGTACCCAAAGGCTTCCGCTGAGAGCACTTTTTGATGGCAGAAAGTGGCACCGTACGTGTTTTTTCGGGTCTAACTCGGGTTGAGCTTCTTGTTGCGGTTAGGGTTATGTTTAGGGTTGTTAGGAAAGAGTGAAGACGCAGAGTCCTGTTGAGTGTGGGGTTGCGTAAAGGCTCCCCCAGGGAGTTCAGGTGTACCCAAAGGCTTCCGCTGAGAGCACTTTTTGATGGCAGAAAGTGGCACCGTACGTGTTTTTTCGGGTCTAACTCGGGTTGAGCTTCTTGTTGCGGTTAGGGTTATGTTTAGGGTTGTTAGGAAAGAGTGAAGACGCAGAGTCCTGTTGAGTGTGGGGTTGCGTAAAGGCTCCCCCAGGGAGTTCAGGTGTACCCAAAGGCTTCCTCTGAGAGCACTTTCTGATGACAGAAAGTGGCACCGTACGTGTTTTTTCGGGTCTAACTCGGGTTCAGCTTCTTCTTCCGGCTAGGGTGATGTTTAGGGTTGTTAGGAAAGAGTGAAGACGCAGAGTCCTGTTGAGTGTGGGGTTGCGTAAAGGCTCCCCCAGGGAGTTCAGGTGTACCCAAAGGCTTCCGCTGAGAGCACTTTTTGATGGCAGAAAGTGGCACCGTACGTGTTTTTTCGGGTCTAACTTGGGTTCAGCTTCTTGTTGCGGTTAGGGTTATGTTTAGAGTTGTTAGGAAAGAGTGAAGACGCAGAGTCCTGTTGAGTGTGGGGTTGCGTAAAGGCTCCCCCAGGGAGTTCAGGTGTACCCAAAGGCTTCCGCTGAGAGCACTTTTTGATGGCAGAAAGTGGCACCGTACGTGTTTTTTCGGGTCTAACTCGGGTTGAGCTTCTTGTTGCGGTTAGGGTTATGTTTAGGGTTGTTAGGAAAGAGTGAAGACGCAGAGTCCTGTTGAGTGTGGGGTTGCGTCAAGGCTCCCCCAGGGAGTTCAGGTGTTCCCAAAGGCTTCCGCTGAGAGCACTTTTTGATGGCAGAAAGTGGCACCGTACGTGTTTTTTTGGGTCTAACTCGGGTTGAGCTTCTTGTTCCGGTTAGGGTTATGTTTAGGGTTGTTAGGAAAGAGTGAAGACGCAGAGTCCTGTTGAGTGTGGGGTTGCGTAAAGGCTCCCCCAGGGAGTTCAGGTGTACCCAAAGGCTTCCGCTGAGAGCACTTTTTGATGGCAGAAAGTGGCACCGTACGTGTTTTTTCGGGTCTAACTCGGGTTCAGCTTCTTGTTGCAGTTAGGGTTATGTTTAGGGTTGTTAGGAAAGAGTGAAGACGCAGAGTCCTGTTGAGTGTGGGGTTGCGTAAAGGCTCCCCCAGGGAGTTCAGGTGTACCCAAAGGCTTCCGCTGAGAGCACTTTTTGATGGCAGAAAGTGGCACCGTACGTGTTTTTTCGGGTCTAACTCGGGTTGAGCTTCTTGTTGCGGTTAGGGTTATGTTTAGGGTTGTTAGGAAAGAGTGAAGACGCAGAGTCCTGTTGAGTGTGGGGTTGCGTAAAGGCTCCCCCAGGGAGTTCAGGTGTACCCAAAGGCTTCCGCTGAGAGCACTTTTTGATGGCAGAAAGTGGCACCGTACGTGTTTTTTCGGGTCTAACTCGGGTTCAGCTTCTTGTTGCGGTTAGGGTTATGTTTAGGGTTGTTTGGAAAGAGTGAAGACGCAGAGTCCTGTTGAGTGTGGGGTTGCGTAAGGGCTCCCCCAGGGAATTCAGATGTTCCCAAAGGCTTCCTCTGAGAGCACTTTTTGATGGCAGAAAGTGGCACCGTATGTGTTTTTTCGGGTCTAACTCGCGTTGAGCTTCTTGTTCCGGTTAGGGTTATGTTTAGGGTTGTTAGGAAAGAGTGAAGACGCAGAGTCCTGTTGAGTGTGGGGTTGCGTAAAGGCTCCCCCAGGGAGTTCAGGTGTACCCAAAGGCTTCCACTGAGAGCACTTTTTGATGGCAGAAAGTGGCACCGTACATGTTTTTTTGGGTCTAACTCGGGTTCAGCTTCTTGTTGCGGTTAGGGTTATGTTTAGGGTTGTTAGGAAAGAGTGAAGACGTGGAGTCCTGTTGAGTGTGGGGTTGCGTAAAGGCTCCCCCAGGGAGTTCAGGTGTACCCAAAGGCTTCCGCTGAGAGCACTTTTTGATGGCAGAAAGTGGCACCGTACGTGTTTTTTCGGGTCTAACTCGGGTTCAGCTTCTTGTTGCGGTTAGGGTTATGTTTAGGGTTGTTAGGAAAGAGTGAAGACGCAGAGTCCTGTTGAGTGTGGGGTTGCGTAAAGGCTCCCCCAGGGAGTTCAGGTGTACCCAAAGGCTTCCGCTGAGAGCACTTTTTGATGGCAGAAAGTGGCACCGTACGTGTTTTATCGGTCTAACTTGGGTTGAGCTTCCTGTTGCGGTTAGGGTTATGTTTAGGGTTGTTAGGAAAGAGTGAAGACGCAGAGTCCTGTTGAGTGTGGGGTTGCGTAAAGGCTCCCCCAGGGAGTTCAGATGTACCCAAAGGCTTCCGCTGAGAGCACTTTTTGATGGCAGAAAGTGGCACCGTACGTGTTTTTTCGGGTCTAACTTGAGTTCAGCTTCTTGTTGCCGTTAGGGTTATGTTTAGGGTTGTTAGGAAAGAGTGAAGACGCAGAGTCCTGTTGAGTGTGGGGTTGCGTAAAGGCTCCCCCAGGGAGTTCAGGTGTACCCAAAGGCTTCCGCTGAGAGCACTTTTTGATGGCAGAAAGTGGCACCGTACGTGTTTTTTCGGGTCTAACTCGGGTTGAGCTTCTTGTTGCGGTTAGGGTTATGTTTAGGGTTGTTAGGAAAGAGTGAAGACGCAGAGTCCTGTTGAGTGTGGGGTTGCGTAAAGGCTCCCCCAGGGAGTTCAGGTGTACCCAAAGGCTTCCGCTGAGAGCACTTTTTGATGGCAGAAAGTGGCACCGTACGTGTTTTTTCGGGTCTAACTCGGGTTCAGCTTCTTGTTGCGGTTAGGGTTATGTTTAGGGTTGTTAGGAAAGAGTGAAGACGCAGAGTCCTGTTGAGTGTGGGGTTGCGTAAAGGCTCCCCCAGGGAGTTCAGGTGTACCCAAAGGCTTCTGCTGAGAGCACTTTTTGATGGCAGAAAGTGGCACCGTACGTGTTTTTTCGGGTCTAACTCGGGTTCAGCTTCTTGTTGCGGTTAGGGTTATGTTTAGGGTTGTTAGGAAAGAGTGAAGACGCAGAGTCCTGTTGAGTGTGGGGTTGCGTAAAGGCTCCCCCAGGGAGTTCAGGTGTACCCAAAGGCTTCCGCTGAGAGCACTTTTTGATGGCAGAAAGTGGCACCGTACGTGTTTTTTCGGGTCTAACTCGGGTTCAGCTTCTTGTTGCGGTTAGGGTTATGTTTAGGGTTGTTTGGAAAGAGTGAAGACGCAGAGTCCTGTTGAGTGTGGGGTTGCGTAAAGGCTCCCCCAGGGAGTTCGGGTGTTCCCAAAGGCTTCCGCTGAGAGCACTTTTTGATGGCAGAAAGTGGCACCGTACGTGTTTTTTCGGGTCTAACTCGGGTTCAGCTTCTTGTTGCGGTTAGGGTTATGTTTAGGGTTGTTAGGAAAGAGTGAAGACGCAGAGTCCTGTTGAGTGTGGGGTTGCGTAAAGGCTCCCCCAGGGAGTTCAGGTGTACCCAAAGGCTTCCGCTGAGAGCACTTTTTGATGGCAGAAAGTGGCACCGTACGTGTTTTTTCGGGTCTAACTCGGGTTGAGCTTCTTGTTGCGGTTAGGGTTATGTTTAGGGTTGTTAGGAAAGAGTGAAGACGCAGAGTCCTGTTGAGCGTGGGGTTGCGTAAAGGCTCCCCCAGGGAGTTCAGGTGTACCCAAAGGCTTCCGCTGAGAGCACTCTTTGATGGCAGAAAGTGGCACCGTACGTGTTTTTTCGGGTCTAACTCGGGTTCAGCTTCTTGTTGCGGTTAGGGTTATGTTTAGGGTTGTTAGGAAAGAGTGAAGACGCAGAGTCCTGTTGAGTGTGGGGTTGCGTAAAGGCTCCCCCAGGGAGTTCAGGTGTACCCAAAGGCTTCCGCTGAGAGCACTTTTGGATGGCAGAAAGTGGCACCGTACGTGTTTTTTCGGGTCTAACTCGGGTTCAGCTTCTTGTTGCGGTTAGGGTTATGTTTAGGGTTGTTAGGAAAGAGTGAAGACGCAGAGTCCTGTTGAGTGTGGGGTTGCGTAAAGGCTCCCCCAGGGAGTTCAGGTGTACCCAAAGGCTTCCGCTGAGAGCACTTTTTGATGGCAGAAAGTGGCACCGTACGTGTTTTTTCGGGTCTAACTCGGGTTCAGCTTCTTGTTGCGGTTAGGGTTATGTTTAGGGTTGTTAGGAAAGAGTGAAGACGCAGAGTCCTGTTGAGTGTGGGGTTGCGTAAAGGCTCCCCCAGGGAGTTCAGGTGTACCCAAAGGCTTCCGCTGAGAGCACTTTTTGATGGCAGAAAGTGGCACCGTACGTGTTTTTTCGGGTCTAACTCGGTTTCAGCTTCTTGTTCCGGTTAGGGTTATGTTTAGGGATGTTAGGAAAGAGTGAAGACGCAGAGTCCTGTTGAGTGTGGGGTTGCGTAAAGGCTCCCCCAGGGAGTTCAGGTGTACCCAAAGGCTTCCGCTGAGAGCACTTTTTGATGGCAGAAAGTGGCACCGTACGTGTTTTTTCGGGTCTAACTCGGGTTCAGCTTCTTGTTCCGGTTAGGGTTATGTTTAGGGTTGTTAGGAAAGAGTGAGGACGCAGAGTCCTGTTGAGTGTGGGGTTGCGTAAAGGCTCCCCCAGGGAGTTCAGGTGTACCCAAAGGCTTCCGCTGAGAGCACTTTTTGATGGCAGAAAGTGGCACCGTACGTGTTTTTTCGGGTCTAACTCGGGTTCAGCTTCTTGTTGCGGTTAGGGTTATGTTTAGGGTTGTTAGGAAAGAGTGAAGACGCAGAGTCCTGTTGAGTGTGGGGTTGCGTAAAGGCTCCCCCAGGGAGTTCAGGTGTACCCAAAGGCTTCCGCTGAGAGCACTTTTTGATGGCAGAAAGTGGCACCGTACGTGTTTTTTCGGGTCTAACTCGGGTTCAGCTTCTTGTTGCGGTTAGGGTTATGTTTAGGGATGTTAGGAAAGAGTGAAGACGCAGAGTCCTGTTGAGTGTGGGGTTGCGTAAAGGCTCCCCCAGGGAGTTCAGGTGTACCCAAAGGCTTCCGCTGAGAGCACTTTTTGATGGCAGAAAGTGGCACCGTACGTGTTTTTTCGGGTCTAACTCGGGTTCAGCTTCTTGTTGCGGTTAGGGTTATGTTTAGGGTTGTTAGGAAAGAGTGAGGACGCAGAGTCCTGTTGAGTGTGGGGTTGCGTAAAGGCTCCCCCAGGGAGTTCAGGTGTACCCAAAGGCTTCCGCTGAGAGCACTTTTTGATGGCAGAAAGTGGCACCGTACGTGTTTTTTCGGGTCTAACTCGGGTTCAGCTTCTTGTTGCGGTTAGGGTTATGTTTAGGGTTGTTAGGAAAGAGTGAAGACGCAGAGTCCTGTTGAGTGTGGGGTTGCGTAAAGGCTCCCCCAGGGAGTTCAGGTGTACCCAAAGGCTTCCGCTGAGAGCACTTTTTGATGGCAGAAAGTGGCACCGTACGTGTTTTTTCGGGTCTAACTCGGGTTCAGCTTCTTGTTGCGGTTAGGGTTATGTTTAGGGTTGTTAGGAAAGAGTGAAGACGCAGAGTCCTGTTGAGTGTGGGGTTGCGTAAAGGCTCCCCCAGGGAGTTCAGGTGTACCCAAAGGCTTCCGCTGAGAGCACTTTTGGATGGCAGAAAGTGGCACCGTACGTGTTTTTTCGGGTCTAACTCGGGTTGAGCTTCTTGTTGCGGTTAGGGTTATGTTTAGGGTTGTTAGGAAAGAGTGAAGACGCAGAGTCCTGTTGAGTGTGGGGTTGCGTAAAGGCTCCCCCAGGGAGTTCAGGTGTACCCAAAGGCTTCCGCTGAGAGCACTTTTTGATGGCAGAAAGTGGCACCGTACGTGTTTTTTCGGGTCTAACTCGGGTTCAGCTTCTTGTTGCGGTTAGGGTTATGTTTAGGGTTGTTAGGAAAGAGTGAAGACGCAGAGTCCTGTTGAGTGTGGGGTTGCGTAAAGGCTCCCCCAGGGAGTTCAGGTGTACCCAAAGGCTTCCGCTGAGAGCACTTTCTGATGACAGAAAGTGGCACCGTACGTGTTTTTTCGGGTCTAACTCGGGTTCAGCTTCTTGTTGCGGTTAGGGTTATGTTTAGGGTTGTTAGGAAAGAGTGAAGACGCAGAGTCCTGTTGAGTGTGGGGTTGCGTAAAGGCTCCCCCAGGGAGTTCAGGTGTACCCAAAGGCTTCCGCTGAGAGCACTTTTTGATGGCAGAAAGTGGCACCGTACGTGGTTTTTCGGGTCTAACTCGGGTTGAGCTTCTTGTTGCGGTTAGGGTTATGTTTAGGGTTGTTAGGAAAGAGTGAAGACGCAGAGTCCTGTTGAGTGTGGGGTTGCGTCAAGGCTCCCCCAGGGAGTTCAGGTGTACCCAAAGGCTTCCGCTGAGAGCACTTTTTGATGGCAGAAAGTGGCACCGTACGTGTTTTTTCGGGTCTAACTCGGGTTCAGCTTCTTGTTGCGGTTAGGGTTATGTTTAGGGTTGTTAGGAAAGAGTGAAGACGCAGAGTCCTGTTGAGTGTGGGGTTGCGTAAAGGCTCCCCCAGGGAGTTCAGGTGTACCCAAAGGCTTCCGCTGAGAGCACTTTTTGATGGCAGAAAGTGGCACCGTACGTGTTTTTTCGGGTCTAACTCGGGTTCAGCTTCTTGTTGCGGTTAGGGTTATGTTTAGGGTTGTTAGGAAAGAGTGAAGACGCAGAGTCCTGTTGAGTGTGGGGTTGCGTAAAGGCTCCCCCAGGGAGTTCAGGTGTTCCCAAAGGCTTCCGCTGAGAGCACTTTTTGATGGCAGAAAGTGGCACCGTATGTGTTTTTTCGGGTCTAACTCGGGTTCAGCTTCTTGTTGCGGTTAGGGTTATGTTTAAGGTTCTTAGGAAAGAGTGAAGACGCAGAGTCCTGTTGAGTGTGGGGTTGCGTAAAGGCTCCCCCAGGGAGTTCAGGTGTTCCCAAAGGCTTCCGCTGAGAGCACTTTTTGATGGCAGAAAGTGGCACCGTACGTGTTTTTTCGGGTCTAACTCGGGTTCAGCTTCTTGTTGCGGTTAGGGTTATGTTTAGGGTTGTTAGGAAAGAGTGAAGACGCAGAGTCCTGTTGAGTGTGGGGTTGCGTAAAGGCTCCCCCAGGGAGTTCAGGTGTACCCAAAGGCTTCCGCTGAGAGCACTTTTTGATGGCAGAAAGTGGCACCGTACGTGTTTTTTCGGGTCTAACTTGGGTTGAGCTTCTTGTTGTGGTTAGGGTTATGTTTAGGGTTGTTAGGAAAGAGTGAAGACGCAGAGTCCTGTTGAGTGTGGGGTTGCGTAAAGGCTCCCCCAGGGAGTTCAGGTGTACCCAAAGGCTTCCGCTGAGAGCACTTTTTGATGGCAGAAAGTGGCACCGTACGTGTTTTTTCGGGTCTAACTCGGGTTCAGCTTCTTGTTGCGGTTAGGGTTATGTTTAGGGTTGTTAGGAAAGAGTGAAGACGCAGAGTCCTGTTGAGTGTGGGGTTGCGTAAAGGCTCCCCCAGGGAGTTCAGGTGTTCCCAAAGGCTTCCGCTGAGAGCACTTTTTGATGGCAGAAAGTGGCACCGTACGTGTTTTTTCGGGTCTAACTCGGGTTGAGCTTCTTGTTGCGGTTAGGGTTATGTTTAGGGTTGTTAGGAAAGAGTGAAGACGCAGAGTCCTGTTGAGTGTGGGGTTGCGTAAAGGCTCCCCCAGGGAGTTCAGGTGTACCCAAAGGCTTCCGCTGAGAGCACTTTTTGATGGCAGAAAGTGGCACCGTACGTGTTTTTTCGGGTTTAACTCGGGTTCAGCTTCTTGTTGCGGTTAGGGTTATGTTTAGAGTTGTTAGGAAAGTGTGAAGACGCAGAGTCCTGTTGAGCGTGGGGTTGCGTAAAGGCTCCCCCAGGGAGTTCAGGTGTACCCAAAGGCTTCCGCTGAGAGCACTTTTTGATGGCAGAAAGTGGCACCGTACGTGTTTTTTCGGGTCTAACTCGGGTTCAGCTTCTTGTTGCGGTTAGGGTTATGTTTAGGGTTGTTAGGAAAGAGTGAAGACGCAGAGTCCTGTTGAGTGTGGGGTTGCGTAAAGGCTCCCCCAGGGAGTTCAGGTGTACCCAAAGGCTTCCGCTGAGAGCACTTTTGGATGGCAGAAAGTGGCACCGTACGTGTTTTTTCGGGTCTAACTCGGGTTCAGCTTCTTGTTGCGGTTAGGGTTATGTTTAGGGTTGTTAGGAAAGAGTGAAGACGCAGAGTCCTGTTGAGTGTGGGGTTGCGTAAAGGCTCCCCCAGGGAGTTCAGGTGTACCCAAAGGCTTCCGCTGAGAGCACTTTTTGATGGCAGAAATTGGCACCGTACGTGTTTTTTCGGGTCTAACTCGGGTTCAGCTTCTTGTTCCGGTTAGGGTTATGTTTAGGGATGTTAGGAAAGAGTGAAGACGCAGAGTCCTGTTGAGTGTGGGGTTGCGTAAAGGCTCCCCCAGGGAGTTCAGGTGTACCCAAAGGCTTCCGCTGAGAGCACTTTTTGATGGCAGAAAGTGGCACCGTACGTGTTTTTTCGGGTCTAACTCGGGTTCAGCTTCTTGTTGCGGTTAGGGTTATGTTTAGGGTTGTTAGGAAAGAGTGAGGACGCAGAGTCCTGTTGAGTGTGGGGTTGCGTAAAGGCTCCCCCAGGGAGTTCAGGTGTACCCAAAGGCTTCCGCTGAGAGCACTTTTTGATGGCAGAAAGTGGCACCGTACGTGTTTTTTCAGGTCTAACTCGGGTTCAGCTTCTTGTTGCGGTTAGGGTTATGTTTAGGGTTGTTAGGAAAGAGTGAAGACGCAGAGTCCTGTTGAGTGTGGGGTTGCGTAAAGGCTCCCCCAGGGAGTTCAGGTGTACCCAAAGGCTTCCGCTGAGAGCACTTTTTGATGGCAGAAAGTGGCACCGTACGTGTTTTTTCGGGTCTAACTCGGGTTCAGCTTCTTGTTGCGGTTAGGGTTATGTTTAGGGTTGTTAGGAAAGAGTGAAGACGCAGAGTCCTGTTGAGTGTGGGGTTGCGTAAAGGCTCCCCCAGGGAGTTCAGGTGTACCCAAAGGCTTCCGCTGAGAGCACTTTTTGATGGCAGAAAGTGGCACCGTACGTGTTTTTTCGGGTCTAACTCGGGTTGAGCTTCTTGTTGCGGTTAGGGTTATGTTTAGGGTTGTTAGGAAAGAGTGAAGACGCAGAGTCCTGTTGAGTGTGGGGTTGCGTAAAGGCTCCCCCAGGGAGTTCAGGTGTACCCAAAGGCTTCCGCTGAGAGCACTTTTTGATGGCAGAAAGTGGCACCGTACGTGTTTTTTCGGGTCTAACTCGGGTTCAGCTTCTTGTTGCGGTTAGGGTTATGTTTAGGGTTGTTAGGAAAGAGTGAAGACGCAGAGTCCTGTTGAGTGTGGGGTTGCGTAAAGGCTCCCCCAGGGAGTTCAGGTGTACCCAAAGGCTTCCGCTGAGAGCACTTTCTGATGACAGAAAGTGGCACCGTACGTGTTTTTTCGGGTCTAACTCGGGTTCAGCTTCTTCTTCCGGCTAGGGTTATGTTTAGGGTTGTTAGGAAAGAGTGAAGACGCAGAGTCCTGTTGAGTGTGGGGTTGCGTAAAGGCTCCCCCAGGGAGTTCAGGTGTACCCAAAGGCTTCCGCTGAGAGCACTTTTTGATGGCAGAAAGTGGCACCGTACGTGGTTTTTCGGGTCTAACTCGGGTTGAGCTTCTTGTTGCGGTTAGGGTTATGTTTAGGGTTGTTAGGAAAGAGTGAAGACGCAGAGTCCTGTTGAGTGTGGGGTTGCGTCAAGGCTCCCCCAGGGAGTTCAGGTGTACCCAAAGGCTTCCGCTGAGAGCACTTTTTGATGGCAGAAAGTGGCACCGTACGTGTTTTTTCGGGTCTAACTCGGGTTCAGCTTCTTGTTGCGGTTAGGGTTATGTTTAGGGTTGTTAGGAAAGAGTGAAGACGCAGAGTCCTGTTGAGTGTGGGGTTGCGTAAAGGCTCCCCCAGGGAGTTCAGGTGTACCCAAAGGCTTCCGCTGAGAGCACTTTTTGATGGCAGAAAGTGGCACCGTACGTGTTTTTTCGGGTCTAACTCGGGTTCAGCTTCTTGTTGCGGTTAGGGTTATGTTTAGGGTTGTTAGGAAAGAGTGAAGACGCAGAGTCCTGTTGAGTGTGGGGTTGCGTAAAGGCTCCCCCAGGGAGTTCAGGTGTTCCCAAAGGCTTCCGCTGAGAGCACTTTTTGATGGCAGAAAGTGGCACCGTATGTGTTTTTTCGGGTCTAACTCGGGTTCAGCTTCTTGTTGCGGTTAGGGTTATGTTTAAGGTTCTTAGGAAAGAGTGAAGACGCAGAGTCCTGTTGAGTGTGGGGTTGCGTAAAGGCTCCCCCAGGGAGTTCAGGTGTTCCCAAAGGCTTCCGCTGAGAGCACTTTTTGATGGCAGAAAGTGGCACCGTACGTGTTTTTTCGGGTCTAACTCGGGTTCAGCTTCTTGTTGCGGTTAGGGTTATGTTTAGGGTTGTTAGGAAAGAGTGAAGACGCAGAGTCCTGTTGAGTGTGGGGTTGCGTAAAGGCTCCCCCAGGGAGTTCAGGTGTACCCAAAGGCTTCCGCTGAGAGCACTTTTTGATGGCAGAAAGTGGCACCGTACGTGTTTTTTCGGGTCTAACTTGGGTTGAGCTTCTTGTTGCGGTTAGGGTTATGTTTAGGGTTGTTAGGAAAGAGTGAAGACGCAGAGTCCTGTTGAGTGTGGGGTTGCGTAAAGGCTCCCCCAGGGAGTTCAGGTGTACCCAAAGGCTTCCGCTGAGAGCACTTTTTGATGGCAGAAAGTGGCACCGTACGTGTTTTTTCGGGTCTAACTCGGGTTCAGCTTCTTGTTGCGGTTAGGGTTATGTTTAGGGTTGTTAGGAAAGAGTGAAGACGCAGAGTCCTGTTGAGTGTGGGGTTGCGTAAAGGCTCCCCCAGGGAGTTCAGGTGTTCCCAAAGGCTTCCGCTGAGAGCACTTTTTGATGGCAGAAAGTGGCACCGTACGTGTTTTTTCGGGTCTAACTCGGGTTGAGCTTCTTGTTGCGGTTAGGGTTATGTTTAGGGTTGTTAGGAAAGAGTGAAGACGCAGAGTCCTGTTGAGTGTGGGGTTGCGTAAAGGCTCCCCCAGGGAGTTCAGGTGTACCCAAAGGCTTCCGCTGAGAGCACTTTTTGATGGCAGAAAGTGGCACCGTACGTGTTTTTTCGGGTTTAACTCGGGTTCAGCTTCTTGTTGCGGTTAGGGTTATGTTTAGAGTTGTTAGGAAAGAGTGAAGACGCAGAGTCCTGTTGAGCGTGGGGTTGCGTAAAGGCTCCCCCAGGGAGTTCAGGTGTACCCAAAGGCTTCCGCTGAGAGCACTTTTTGATGGCAGAAAGTGGCACCGTACGTGTTTTTCGGGTCTAACTCGGGTTCAGCTTCTTGTTGCGGTTAGGGTTATGTTTAGGGTTGTTAGGAAAGAGTGAAGACGCAGAGTCCTGTTGAGTGTGGGGTTGCGTAAAGGCTCCCCCAGGGAGTTCAGGTGTACCCAAAGGCTTCCGCTGAGAGCACTTTTTGATGGCAGAAAGTGGCACCGTACGTGTTTTTTCGGGTCTAACTCGGGTTCAGCTTCTTGTTGCGGTTAGGGTTATGTTTAGGGTTGTTAGGAAAGAGTGAAGACGCAGAGTCCTGTTGAGTGTGGGGTTGCGTAAAGGCTCCCCCAGGGAGTTCAGGTGTACCCAAAGGCTTCCGCTGAGAGCACTTTTTGATGGCAGAAAGTGGCACCGTACGTGTTTTTTCGGGTCTAACTCGGGTTCAGCTTCTTGTTCCGGTTAGGGTTATGTTTAGGGTTGTTAGGAAAGAGTGAAGACGCAGAGTCCTGTTGAGTGTGGGGTTGCGTAAAGGCTCCCCCAGGGAGTTCAGGTGTACCCAAAGGCTTCCGCTGAGAGCACTTTTTGATGGCAGAAAGTGGCACCGTACGTGTTTTTTCGGGTCTAAATCGGTTTCAGCTTCTTGTTCCGGTTAGGGTTATGTTTAGGGTTGTTAGGAAAGAGTGAAGACGCAGAGTCCTGTTGAGTGTGGGGTTGCGTAAAGGCTCCCCCAGGGAGTTCAGGTGTACCCAAAGGCTTCCGCTGAGAGCACTTTTTGATGGCAGAAAGTGGCACCGTACGTGTTTTTTCGGGTCTAACTCGGGTTCAGCTTCTTGTTGCGGTTAGGGTTATGTTTAGGGTTGTTAGGAAAGAGTGAGGACGCAGAGTCCTGTTGAGTGTGGGGTTGCGTAAAGGCTCCCCCAGGGAGTTCAGGTGTACCCAAAGGCTTCCGCTGAGAGCACTTTTTGATGGCAGAAAGTGGCACCGTACGTGTTTTTTCGGGTCTAACTCGGGTTCAGCTTCTTGTTGCGGTTAGGGTTATGTTTAGGGTTGTTAGGAAAGAGTGAAGACGCAGAGTCCTGTTGAGTGTGGGGTTGCGTAAAGGCTCCCCCAGGGAGTTCAGGTGTACCCAAAGGCTTCCGCTGAGAGCACTTTTTGATGGCAGAAAGTGGCACCGTACGTGTTTTTTCGGGTCTAACTCGGGTTCAGCTTCTTCTTCCGGCTAGGGTGATGTTTAGGGTTGTTAGGAAAGAGTGAAGACGCAGAGTCCTGTTGAGTGTGGGGTTGCGTAAAGGCTCCCCCAGGGAGTTCAGGTGTACCCAAAGGCTTCCGCTGAGAGCACTTTTTGATGGCAGAAAGTGGCACCGTACGTGTTTTTTCGGGTCTAACTCGGGTTCAGCTTCTTGTTGCAGTTAGGGTTATGTTTAGGGTTGTTAGGAAAGAGTGAAGACGCAGAGTCCTGTTGAGTGTGGGGTTGCGTAAAGGCTCCCCCAGGGAGTTCAGGTGTACCCAAAGGCTTCCGCTGAGAGCACTTTTTGATGGCAGAAAGTGGCACCGTACGTGTTTTTTCGGGTCTAACTCGGGTTCAGCTTCTTGTTGCGGTTAGGGTTATGTTTAGGGTTGTTAGGAAAGAGTGAAGACGCAGAGTCCTGTTGAGTGTGGGGTTGCGTAAAGGCTCCCCCAGGGAGTTCAGGTGTACCCAAAGGCTTCCGCTGAGAGCACTTTTTGATGGCAGAAAGTGGCACCGTACGTGTTTTTTCGGGTCTAACTCGGGTTCAGCTTCTTGTTGCGGTTAGGGTTATGTTTAGGGTTGTTTGGAAAGAGTGAAGACGCAGAGTCCTGTTGAGTGTGGGGTTGCGTAAGGGCTCCCCCAGGGAATTCAGATGTTCCCAAAGGCTTCCTCTGAGAGCACTTTTTGATGGCAGAAAGTGGCACCGTATGTGTTTTTTCGGGTCTAACTCGGGTTGAGCTTCTTGTTCCGGTTAGGGTTATGTTTAGGGTTGTTAGGAAAGAGTGAAGACGCAGAGTCCTGTTGAGTGTGGGGTTGCGTAAAGGCTCCCCCAGGGAGTTCAGGTGTACCCAAAGGCTTCCACTGAGAGCACTTTTTGATGTCAGAAAGTGGCACCGTACATGTTTTTTTGGGTCTAACTCGGGTTCAGCTTCTTGTTGCGGTTAGGGTTATGTTTAGGGTTGTTAGGAAAGAGTGAAGACGCAGAGTCCTGTTGAGTGTGGGGTTGCGTAAAGGCTCCCCCAGGGAGTTCAGGTGTTCCCAAAGGCTTCCGCTGAGAGCACTTTTTGATGGCAGAAAGTGGCACCGTACGTGTTTTTTCGGGTCTAACTCGGGTTCAGCTTCTTGTTGCGGTTAGGGTTATGTTTAGGGTTGTTAGGAAAGAGTGAAGACGCAGAGTCCTGTTGAGTGTGGGGTTGCGTAAAGGCTCCCCCAGGGAGTTCAGGTGTACCCAAAGGCTTCCGCTGAGAGCACTTTTTGATGGCAGAAAGTGGCACCGTACGTGTTTTTTCGGGTCTAACTTGGGTTGAGCTTCTTGTTGCGGTTAGGGTTATGTTTAGGGTTGTTAGGAAAGAGTGAAGACGCAGAGTCCTGTTGAGTGTGGGGTTGCGTAAAGGCTCCCCCAGGGAGTTCAGGTGTACCCAAAGGCTTCCGCTGAGAGCACTTTTTGATGGCAGAAAGTGGCACCGTACGTGTTTTTTCGGGTCTAACTTGGGTTCAGCTTCTTGTTGCGGTTAGGGTTATGTTTAGGGTTGTTAGGAAAGAGTGAAGACGCAGAGTCCTGTTGAGTGTGGGGTTGCGTAAAGGCTCCCCCAGGGAGTTCAGGTGTTCCCAAAGGCTTCCGCTGAGAGCACTTTTTGATGGCAGAAAGTGGCACCGTACGTGTTTTTTCGGGTCTAACTCGGGTTGAGCTTCTTGTTGCGGTTAGGGTTATGTTTAGGGTTGTTAGGAAAGAGTGAAGACGCAGAGTCCTGTTGAGTGTGGGGTTGCGTAAAGGCTCCCCCAGGGAGTTCAGGTGTACCCAAAGGCTTCCGCTGAGAGCACTTTTTGATGGCAGAAAGTGGCACCGTACGTGTTTTTTCGGGTCTAACTTGGGTTCAGCTTCTTGTTGCGGTTAGGGTTATGTTTAGGGTTGTTAGGAAAGAGTGAAGACGCAGAGTCCTGTTGAGTGTGGGGTTGCGTAAAGGCTCCCCCAGGGAGTTCAGGTGTACCCAAAGGCTTCCGCTGAGAGCACTTTTTGATGGCAGAAAGTGGCACCGTACGTGTTTTTTCGGGTCTAACTTGGGTTCAGCTTCTTGTTGCGGTTAGGGTTATGTTTAGGGTTGTTAGGAAAGAGTGAAGACGCAGAGTCCTGTTGAGTGTGGGGTTGCGTAAAGGCTCCCCCAGGGAGTTCAGGTGTTCCCAAAGGCTTCCGCTGAGAGCACTTTTTGATGGCAGAAAGTGGCACCGTACGTGTTTTTTCGGGTCTAACTCGGGTTGAGCTTCTTGTTGCGGTTAGGGTTATGTTTAGGGTTGTTAGGAAAGAGTGAAGACGCAGAGTCCTGTTGAGTGTGGGGTTGCGTAAAGGCTCCCCCAGGGAGTTCAGGTGTACCCAAAGGCTTCCGCTGAGAGCACTTTTTGATGGCAGAAAGTGGCACCGTACGTGTTTTTTCGGGTCTAACTTGGGTTCAGCTTCTTGTTGCGGTTAGGGTTATGTTTAGGGTTGTTAGGAAAGAGTGAAGACGCAGAGTCCTGTTGAGTGTGGGGTTGCGTAAAGGCTCCCCCAGGGAGTTCAGGTGTACCCAAAGGCTTCTGCTGAGAGCACTTTTTGATGGCAGAAAGTGGCACCGTACGTGTTTTTTCGGGTCTAACTCGGGTTCAGCTTCTTGTTGCGGTTAGGGTTATGTTTAGGGTTGTTAGGAAAGAGTGAAGACGCAGAGTCCTGTTGAGTGTGGGGTTGCGTAAAGGCTCCCCCAGGGAGTTCAGGTGTACCCAAAGGCTTCCGCTGAGAGCACTTTTTGATGGCAGAAAGTGGCACCGTACGTGTTTTTTCGGGTCTAACTCGGGTTCAGCTTCTTGTTGCGGTTAGGGTTATGTTTAGGGTTGTTTGGAAAGAGTGAAGACGCAGAGTCCTGTTGAGTGTGGGGTTGCGTAAAGGCTCCCCCAGGGAGTTCGGGTGTTCCCAAAGGCTTCCGCTGAGAGCACTTTTTGATGGCATAAAGTGGCACCGTACGTGTTTTTTCGGGTCTAACTCGGGTTCAGCTTCTTGTTGCGGTTAGGGTTATGTTTAGGGTTGTTAGGAAAGAGTGAAGACGCAGAGTCCTGTTGAGTGTGGGGTTGCGTAAAGGCTCCCCCAGGGAGTTCAGGTGTACCCAAAGGCTTCCGCTGAGAGCACTTTTTGATGGCAGAAAGTGGCACCGTACGTGTTTTTTCGGGTCTAACTCGGGTTCAGCTTCTTGTTGCGGTTAGGGTTATGTTTAGAGTTGTTAGGAAAGAGTGAAGACGCAGAGTCCTGTTGAGCGTGGGGTTGCGTAAAGGCTCCCCCAGGGAGTTCAGGTGTACCCAAAGGCTTCCGCTGAGAGCACTTTTGGATGGCAGAAAGTGGCACCGTACGTGTTTTTTCGGGTCTAACTCGGGTTGAGCTTCTTGTTGCGGTTAGGGTTATGTTTAGGGTTGTTAGGAAAGAGTGAAGACGCAGAGTCCTGTTGAGTGTGGGGTTGCGTAAAGGCTCCCCCAGGGAGTTCAGGTGTACCCAAAGGCTTCCGCTGAGAGCACTTTTTGATGGCAGAAAGTGGCACCGTACGTGTTTTTTCGGGTCTAACTCGGGTTCAGCTTCTTGTTGCGGTTAGGGTTATGTTTAGGGTTGTTAGGAAAGAGTGAAGACGCAGAGTCCTGTTGAGTGTGGGGTTGCGTAAAGGCTCCCCCAGGGAGTTCAGGTGTACCCAAAGGCTTCCGCTGAGAGCACTTTTTGATGGCAGAAAGTGGCACCGTACGTGTTTTTTCGGGTCTAACTCGGGTTCAGCTTCTTGTTCCGGTTAGGGTTATGTTTAGGGTTGTTAGGAAAGAGTGAAGACGCAGAGTCCTGTTGAGTGTGGGGTTGCGTAAAGGCTCCCCCAGGGAGTTCAGGTGTACCCAAAGGCTTCCGCTGAGAGCACTTTTTGATGGCAGAAAGTGGCACCGTACGTGGTTTTTCGGGTCTAACTCGGTTTCAGCTTCTTGTTCCGGTTAGGGTTATGTTTAGGGATGTTAGGAAAGAGTGAAGACGCAGAGTCCTGTTGAGTGTGGGGTTGCGTAAAGGCTCCCCCAGGGAGTTCAGGTGTACCCAAAGGCTTCCGCTGAGAGCACTTTTTGATGGCAGAAAGTGGCACCGTACGTGTTTTTTCGGGTCTAACTCGGGTTCAGCTTCTTGTTGCGGTTAGGGTTATGTTTAGGGTTGTTAGGAAAGAGTGAGGACGCAGAGTCCTGTTGAGTGTGGGGTTGCGTAAAGGCTCCCCCAGGGAGTTCAGGTGTACCCAAAGGCTTCCGCTGAGAGCACTTTTTGATGGCAGAAAGTGGCACCGTACGTGTTTTTTCGGGTCTAACTCGGGTTCAGCTTCTTGTTGCGGTTAGGGTTATGTTTAGGGTTGTTAGGAAAGAGTGAAGACGCAGAGTCCTGTTGAGTGTGGGGTTGCGTAAAGGCTCCCCCAGGGAGTTCAGGTGTACCCAAAGGCTTCCGCTGAGAGCACTTTTTGATGGCAGAAAGTGGCACCGTACGTGTTTTTTCGGGTCTAACTCGGGTTCAGCTTCTTGTTCCGGTTAGGGTTATGTTTAGGGATGTTAGGAAAGAGTGAAGACGCAGAGTCCTGTTGAGTGTGGGGTTGCGTAAAGGCTCCCCCAGGGAGTTCAGGTGTACCCAAAGGCTTCCGCTGAGAGCACTTTTTGATGGCAGAAAGTGGCACCGTACGTGTTTTTTCGGGTCTAACTCGGGTTCAGCTTCTTGTTGCGGTTAGGGTTATGTTTAGGGTTGTTAGGAAAGAGTGAGGACGCAGAGTCCTGTTGAGTGTGGGGTTGCGTAAAGGCTCCCCCAGGGAGTTCAGGTGTACCCAAAGGCTTCCGCTGAGAGCACTTTTTGATGGCAGAAAGTGGCACCGTACGTGTTTTTTCGGGTCTAACTCGGGTTCAGCTTCTTGTTGCGGTTAGGGTTATGTTTAGGGTTGTTAGGAAAGAGTGAAGACGCAGAGTCCTGTTGAGTGTGGGGTTGCGTAAAGGCTCCCCCAGGGAGTTCAGGTGTACCCAAAGGCTTCCGCTGAGAGCACTTTTTGATGGCAGAAAGTGGCACCGTACGTGTTTTTTCGGGTCTAACTCGGGTTCAGCTTCTTGTTGCGGTTAGGGTTATGTTTAGGGTTGTTAGGAAAGAGTGAAGACGCAGAGTCCTGTTGAGTGTGGGGTTGCGTAAAGGCTCCCCCAGGGAGTTCAGGTGTACCCAAAGGCTTCCGCTGAGAGCACTTTCTGATGACAGAAAGTGGCACCGTACGTGTTTTTTCGGGTCTAACTCGGGTTCAGCTTCTTCTTCCGGCTAGGGTTATGTTTAGGGTTGTTAGGAAAGAGTGAAGACGCAGAGTCCTGTTGAGTGTGGGGTTGCGTAAAGGCTCCCCCAGGGAGTTCAGGTGTACCCAAAGGCTTCCGCTGAGAGCACTTTTTGAT